>NW_026718694.1:0-13225 GCF_029784015.1 Lycium ferocissimum | reverse complement strand
GATCGTAGTCCGACTATATTAAAATGCGAACATGACGAAGCAAATATGAATCATAAACATGCTCGGATCATAAGAGTAGAGTTACCCCAAGTCACAAATCGTGTCATATCTTACTTCCGTCTAAGACATGCCAAAAGAAAGAAAGAGTAAGCTTTACATACCTCGTTTGCTTCCTAAGCTAATCCAAACTCAAGTCTCGGCTTCTCAAAATCTACAACAACATCATTAGACACCAAACATTAGCCATAGGCACCTCGGAATCCAATTCCAAGCTCGCACTTTTATTTACAGAAATTTGGGCAGCATTTCCCCTATAAACTCAAAGAACCCCGAGAATTCAACTCGGCCAATATCATCAACAACAATACCAACAACCATTCCAACAACATCAATAACGAATTCAAAACGCATTCTAACATTAATAACTCTTCTCCACATATTTCGCCAACATTCCAATTATGTTCAATTCAACTACATATATTCCAACTAACATTAACGCTCACGTGTACAATTACTAATCCGAAACCATTCAAACAATATTCAAGAACACTTTAATCAATTCGCAGAATATTTCAAACAATCCAATTAAAATATCACTCCACCTGAAACCTCTCCAACTCGACAAGAACAACATCAACACATTCTCTTCTTTCCAAACTCATAAACCATTTAACAATCTATATGTCACAATATCATTCATGTAAATGCAAGAAGCTATATTACCCATATACCAACTTCTACGTTAGCTCACAAACGGCTTCAACTCTAACTTGTACCATCCAATACCTTCATTTGCATCACATAATCCATAACAACAACAACTAAAATACTACACAAAACTAGTTCAACATGCCTATGCCAAATCAGCCCATTTTCGGCCACACATCACACACATAAATTTCATGATTTTTATCCATTTCTACACACTACAACAACACCCAAACATGCTAAATACAATTAATCCATCAATTCCTACACAACACACACTACACACGGCCAAACCCACACGCACACGGTTCCACTTCAACCCCCATAATTTCATGAATTTCATTCATTTCCACATACTACGACATACACCAACCATTCATAACATATAACAGAGAAGATTGAACCTTACCTCCTTCACTTGATTCTTCAACTTGGCTAGAGTTTGTTCTTGCAAGATAAAGGCTTTACATGCTCCAACAACTACTCCATGTTGATAAGGACCTTCCAATGAGTGGGTTTTCTAGAAGGAAATATTTTTTTGCTCAAGATTTTTGGTCTTCCATTTTTTTTTCTCTTGGCCGAATGGTTCCTTGGTTTCTCTCCAAGGTTCTCAACTCTTCTAAGGGATGAAGATGATAAATAATGATGAATTAGTCATCTTTCTATACTAATATAAATCACACAAGTGAACCATGGCCCACACCCACACATGGCCACATATGGCCATTTTTGTGAAATATTTAGTTTCCAAAATTTCACTTCTAGCCCTTAATTTTCATGAAATGCTTAACTTTCCATAATTCACTTTTAACCCCAAATTTTTCTTATTCCAAATTTACCCTTAACACTCCATGCCAATGAAAAGATGAATATGCAACTTGTGCATTAACACAAATCAACAAAATCGGAAATTAAAAGTCTTGTCCATAACTTGTCGCAACCAACTTAAAATATTCCAACGTACAAAAATACGGGATATAACACACAGCCCGTAGACACACCCTAGGATAGAACTGCTCTGATACCACTTTTGTCATGACCCGATCGGAGGGCCATGACGGGCACCCGGTGCTAACCCACCCGGGCACCTCTTATCATACATCCACATTTATCTCTGGGTTGGCCACATAGCTAAATCATAATTTCTATCCGTTATTCATGCAAATATTAGTGACAACGGTACATTCATAACATCATTAATAACTACACCCCCATCAATGTACATAAGCCGACAAGGCTATCAAAATGATATACAAAATATAAGCCGACAAGGCTTCAATACATCTAACCATATACAACTATCTATGAGCCTCTAATAAGAGCAGGTAGTATCATATAGGCGGGAGAGTACCCCGCCGTGCCCATGTATGTACACAAAAGAATAATACCAAAGCGGTAGCTCCAGATGAAATGGAGCTCCTCTAAGCAGTCCCTGAATAACAAACCTATGGATCAAGCCTGTCTCCCTGGCCACCTGTGAGTATGACACAACGTCCACCAACAAAAGGACGTCACAACGAATATTGTACTGAGTATGTAAAGCATAATCAACATCATAATAGGAGCATGAGACAACATAAGAAACATCATAAGATGGGAGAATCGAGAGATAGTAAAGCCATCATTATTATTACTTACTTACTTGTCTTTCATAGGGATCTTCCATTTCTAAAGCGTGATCGTGAACATACATATGTATACATTCGTGTTCGTATCCATAGCATACCCGACCATGGAGGTTCGGTGGTTTCACATACCCGGCTATGATGAGGCTCGGTGATTATTGTTATATCCCGTATTTTGTGCATTGGGATAATCCGAGCTAACCATGATAAGTTAAGGACAAGACTACTCCGGGATACGAGGTTGAGACTTTTGACCTTCGATTTTGTTTTAAGGCATAAGTTGCTTATGATTTTATTGATATGAAATATTAACGAAAATTTGAGGTAAAAAGTGAATTATGGAAAGTTGTTATTTTTCATGAAATACCCAATGTGGCCGTGTGGCATATAGGTGGTTCCCACCCATGGCTTGACAAGTTTTAATTCATCCAAGCCATGTGTGGGCCATAGCACACATGGTTGAATTATATGTGCACATATTGGATGAGGAGCAAGACCAATTCTTCATCTTTTCAACTCTAGAAATATGGAGAAACATGGAGAAAAAAAAAGGGGAGCATATTCGGCCAAGGGCTGGCCGAATGGGTGCCAAGAAAAACTGATCAAAAAATAAATTTCTTCTAGCAATTCAACTCCTTAGAAGGTGTATAACAACATGAAGTAGTTGTTGGAGCAAGCAAAGCCTTTGTTCTTGCAATTCTCAACCCTAGCCAAGTTGAAGAACTAAGTGGAAAAGGTATGTTTTAATCCTCTTTTCATATGTTATGGATGGTTCATGTGTGTTGTAGTGTGTGGAAATGAATGAAATTCATGAAATATGGTATGTTGAAGTTACCGTGTAGGTGTTGGTTGTGTTGGAGTGATGAACTAATTTTTATTTAATATTTTTGGTTGTTGTTGTTATGGATTCTATGATGAAAATGAAGGTTTAATGATTTAAATTGAAGTTGGAGTCGTTTGTAGGTTGTTAGAGAAGATAATGTGATTTTAATATAGTTTCTTGAATTTATGAAAATGATGTTGTTAATATGCGGATTATTGATGTAGTTTATGAATTTGGAAGAAAGAAATGTGTTGTTGTTGCTCCTATGGGAATTGGAAGGCTTCGGAAGGAATTGCACATTGATTGGGCCGTTTGAATATTGTGTGGATTGTTTGAAATGTTCTTGAGTTTTGTTTGAATGGTTTCGGATTGGTATTTGAATGTATGAGCATTGGAGTTGGCTTAGTTGTATGTGGTGATTTGAATGTAAATGAAATGTCGCCGAATTATATAGAAAAGAGTTACTAATGTTAGAATGAGTTTTGAATCACTTGTTGATGTTGTTAGTATGGTTGTTGGTACCGTTGTTGATGATTTGGGTGAGTTGAATTCTCGGGGTTGTTGAATTCTGGCAGGGGAAATGCTGCTCAAATTTCTGTAAATGAAGTGCTAGCTTAGAATTGGATTTCTAAGTGTTTATGACTAATGTTTGGTGTCTAACGACGTTGTTGTAGATCTTGGGAAGCCGAGACTTAAATTCGGATTAGCTTAAGAAGTGGACGAGGTATGTGAGGCTTACCCTTTCTTTCTTTTGGTATGTCTTAGTTGTAAGTAGGCTACGCTACGAGCCTCGGGGTAACTCTATTCTTACGATCCAAGCATGTCTACGATTCTTATTCACTTTTCAAGGTTGGCCTTTGTAATGTACTAGAATAATGGTCCTTATGTCTTTGGTATGATTGGATTTCAAAGTTTGCATAAAAAGTTTTGTTCCTAAAGGGTTCTATGTCAAAAAAAAGGGCCGTAACTTTCGTAGACAGAACCGGATCGCCTCGATATGCTCGTAGTAGGCTCTGTAGCGTATAATGACTATACTTTCCATAGGCGGGCTGGGATTGGGTTGACGCTAGTCCGTGGGTCCCGCGACTTCCCTTTGTATAGTTCTAACGACTTTTGAAAGAACTTAGCATGACTAACGATTATGTTCTTGATTTCCATAAGCTACTTCATATGGTTTTGATACGTATCTATGATTTCTAAAGTTCTATTTGATATGTTCCCGAGTGACATTCGGGGAAAACTTGATTTGACTATCCTCTTGGTTTTAAACGATGGTTCGTTATGATTATTCTATTGAGTCTTTGAAAATGTTTTAAATTGCATATGGTTACTCACGACTCTGCTCGTGCATTCTGTTATTACCTCTTTCGCCGAGTCCCGAGCCGGTTATGTTATCATGCGCACTATGTTATATTCCGGAGTATGATGTGTTCTGGTTCGCCGAGCCCCTCGCTAGAGGGCCGGGTACCGTGTATATTCTGGTGTTATGATGTGTTATGTGATATGTTGGGTTACGGAGATTTGAAACCTTCCGGAGTATGATGTGTTATCGCGCCAACGATGGGCGGGCGACCATATTCCCTTAGCCCCCATGCATGATTTGTGTTTGATAAGTAAGCATTTTGGTATTCTGGATTTTGCATTTATTTTTTGTACTTCTTGTTCCGATTATGATCCTGTTTACTATATTTCATGCTTTGCATACTCGACATATTTTGTACCGACCCCTTTCTTCGGGGTTGCGTTTCATGCCGCCGAGTACAAATACTCGTTGTGATGATCCGACAAATTAGATATCCATTCGGCTATTTTGGAGCACTCCCTTGTTCGAGCCTATGTATTGGTGCAAACTTTCCGATGCATATGTATATGACTATTCATGGTACGGCGGGGCCCCGTCCCGTCATATGGTTTTGTTGTTACTCGTAGAGGTCCGTAGACATATGTGTGGGTTGTGCGGTTATTGTACCGTTGTGTACGTGTGATTTGGATTCTGGACGTCCCCCTGTATTATGATAGCCTTACCGGCTTATGTGCGATGTATATGCTTATATGCGGCGGTTTGAGACGACGCCTGATTTTCGCATATGTATCCTCTGCTGAAAGATATGACTACGATATGTATGTATGTGTTTGTGACAATTTTGGGGCGACGTATTACTATTCTGTATGTATAAGATCTGGTTATGCCAGCTATGGTCTGATGTCTGACTTTTGTATATGTATAATCTGTTTGTACGCTGATTATGGTTAGCAGGTGCGTATGGGTGCCCAGCTCGGGCACTAGTCACGGCCTACGGGGTTGGGTCGTGACAATTGTACATACCTGGCTCTACCAAGGCTCAGTGTTATCCATACCCAACTGCAGTTGCTAAAGCTTTGATGTGCCGGGCATTTATGGCACATTCGAGGCCTTTTTACGAGAAGTTTTACTTGTTTTTAAGCAAGTCGGTGTCTATTTAATGTGTTTTTAGTGTTTTTTCGGGGAAATGTAACAAATTTGGACTGAAAACAGTTGGAAGTGCAGAAATGGTCGTAAACTCAGTTTACGGACCGTATTCTCAAATACGGGTCGTATTCCATGGTCGTATTAAAGAGTAAGAGAAACAGAAAGTCAGGCGGAGATATGGTGATTTATGAACAACTTTTACGGACCGTATTTTACTTTACGGTCCGTATTTCAAGGCGTATTTAACCATGTGAGCATCTGGCAGAAAGGCAAAGTTTTGAAAGTTAAAAGACGACTTGGCAGTTTACGGACCGTAAACCAATTTACGGTCCGTATTTCAGAAGAACAAAGTGACTCAAAACTGGAAAGCAAGTCTTGGCGTAAACTAGTTTACAGTCCGTAAACCACTTTACGGACCGTATTTCATATCGACGGGGACCAAAGTGCAAATCTGCAACTTTCACGTTTTCAGAACCTATAAATAGTCATTGTAGGGTTTCAATTATTATCAGTTCTCATATTTTTAGCTTTTGATTTAGAACATTAAATACTCTCTAATTTTGAAGGTTCAAACATCAAATCAAGTATTATCAATTCCTTTTTTCTTCCAAAGTAAGCAATTTGAATTCTTCAATTTCTTGTTTCTTGTTCTTTGACATGAGTAGCTAATTTTCCCTACTAGGGTTGTGAACCCAATTGATGGGTGTTTTGTGATTGGGTTTGTGATTGATATACAAATAATGGATTATTAGGGTTTGTTTATTCTTAATTCTTCATACATAATTAATGGTTGCAAACATTGATTAAAGCCATAAACCTTGATTTATTTGGGAAAATAATTAGGGTTGGTAAGAATAAACAACAAGAACTCAAAGCTTTAACTTTGTTTAATAAATTCACTTAGGAATAAGAAGAATTTACTTGGCATGATTAATCAGTCTTCATAGTTACTTTCTTATATTTGGGAAAATCATAGAAAGAAATAATCTTTATTTATTGGGAAATAGTAGAGATTCATATAGAGATTAAGTGCATTCACATAATGATCCATTAGAAGTATATCAAGATCAATGCCCATGATCATACACTCTATCTAACGGGGACACAACCTTAGTTTCTTTTACCATAAATTCACATCCAAAGCAATAGTTAGCAATTAGTTACTAAAAACCCAACTTTTACCAAAATCATCGGATTAAGCCATTAGACCTAAACATAGCATTCTACGAATTTAGTAACCTTTTCACACCCAATTCCCTGTGGGATTCGACCCTAATCTTGTTGGGTTACTATATTTGACAATGTTCGCGTTATACCATTAATAGGTGTAATTTGAGCGTATCAAATTTTGGCGCCGTTGCCGGGGAATACGATTGTCACTACCCAACTAGGGCCGCAACGGGTGCTCGATACCGCTATACCGAGCACCTCTTATCGTTTTACCTTTACTACTAGGTGGGCCATACGAACGATTCCGCTAGTTCTTTACTTAACGCTATCGTTAATCACATATTTATAAACAAGTATTAATGAACTATACTGATATATATAATTATACAACGGCGAGGGAAAATGCGAGTGCGGAACATCTGACTGTACATATCTATCTACGAGCCTCTAAACAAAATACATATGGTAGCAAGGAGGGTCGGGTGCTGCCGTGCCCGAATATATATACAAAAGTAGTACCAGTAAGCTGGAGCTCCGGGACAACTGGAACACTCTTAATATACTGCTAATGGAGCCCCCAGGAACCAAACTCGTCTACCTGCCTACCTGCGTGGCATGAAACGCAGCATCCACAAAAAGGGACGTCAGTACGAATAATGTACCGAGTATGCAAAGCATGAAAACAGAATAAGGAGAACATGATATATAAATAGCAATAAAATGAGTTCATAGGGCATGTAATAAGTTAAGAAAACAACTTTTATTACATATGAATGCCACTTTTGGGCGGATGCCGTGCATGCTTGTCTTTCTTTTGAAAACATTGATTTTTATGTACGTATAAAATAGAACATATCATCATGTCATAGCGCCGAAACACGTCGGCTCACCCACATATGTCCCGCGTCCGGCGATCCCGCATCCGGGATGGAGTTTACGCCAGCTGACCAGGTGGCAATGCGTCTATAAGCAACATGTCTCCTTTCCCATATCCCCATATACATATATATATGTCATATACATATATCATATAAGCATGGGGAGAGCCCCAAAGAAAGCCATGTGTCTATCGAAGTGACGTAAGGTCGGTAACCTCCGATGATGTTATGGAATAGCCATGGGCGTCGTGCCTACGCTCAAGGGACAATTAATATAAAAGGCGAGACTAACAATGGAGAGTAACATCATGAGAAAACATGGAGTAGGATCGTAAGGCGTCGTTTAAATATACTTGGAATCTTTAAAATAGTCATTATCCATAATTAGAGTTGAGAAGTCAAGAAATAGCTTAACATTTTCACATTGTCATATTCATGGTAGAAACATATCCCTCGACATATTCATCACGGACATTTCCTCATATTTGAAATCATCGTTGTCAATATAAAGTCATATTAAATTTTAGTCATAAAAGTTCTCAACCTCTAAAACTTGGTTTTTGAAAAACATGGACATTTTAATAAAAGCAACTATGAACTATTAGGAAAAGAACTTGTACCTTGAGTCATAGGCTTCTAACTTTTGCAAACAAAGAAGATATAAAACGTTTAAGACATTATAACGTGGGAGTCATGCCTTTGAAAGAAAAGAGATGAGCCTTAACATACCTTATCCGTTCCCTTAGTCAATCTTAACTCTTGGCCTCCCAAAATCTAAACAATAGAAATGAATACAACATTAGCTATGGACACTCAAGGATCCCATCCTAGGCTAACACTTTGTCTACCGGAATTTCGTCTGTAAATACACCATCCCCGAGAAACTAACTCGGCCAATTCATATCAACAACAATCCGGGAATTAGGCAATTCGCCAAACCGTCAACGATTAATCCAAAACACATTCTAACCTTAGCAACCTTGTCTTACAATTCAATGACATTTCGTTCATATTCAATTTTAATTCGCATAACATTCAAATGACTCAATCAACATGCTACTTCATCCGACACCTTTCCCTTCAACAAGATCAATATCAATCTAATTCCTTCTTTCAAATTTATTCACAACAAACCAACAATTTATACACTAACAACATCATACTAACAATTTTATCTTTCATACATACAAGAACATTGTATTCAATTTACATAACCTTCCAATGACCCCATTAACACACTATTTCACCTCAAGACCTTCCAAATTCTACAAGAACCATAATAACACATTTCCTTTCCTTTAAAACTCATAAACTACACACTACCAATATTATCCTTCCACAATTGCAAAAAAAATATTTTTCAATCACATTAACCCCTAAAACAAACTCTCCAACCATAACAATTTCACTATATTCATCTCACTTTCATTATCAACATAACATTCATAACAACAACCAAATACTAGATAAAATAATTAAATCATCACTTCCACACATACACATAGGTGCACGGCCACAACCTAATTTCACTCTTCCATAAATTTCATCCACTTTTACATACCATATCATATACAAACATCCATAATACATAAAAAAGGTTGAATCCTTACCTTTTCTCCTTGACTTTCCCCTTAGCTGTGTGGTAGAATTGACAAGGAGAGGGATTTTGCTTCAACGATGATACCACGTTAAAGAGGACCCTCAAGTTGGTAGGAATACGTGAAGAAACTAATTTTTGGGATCAAATTTCAAAAAGTGAAAATTTTGGGGTCTTGGCCGTGAGCCCCCTATTGTTCTTCTTCTTCTTCTTCTTCTTCTTTTTTTTTTTTTTTTTTTGTTCTTTCTTTCTCTCCAAATGATGATAAGTTGGCCATCTTTCCATATATATATACTTGCCTCCTTCAAATGTAAAATGGCCACATGCCCCCTTCTTCCTAGTCTAGAATTTTCTTTCTTTTTTTTTTTCTTGAATTTTTCTAAACCAAACAAAGAAGACTAGTTGTCTTCTGTATAAGCTTGAGCACATATATATATCTCATCACATGACCATAAAAATAGTGGGACCCACATGCACACGCACACACACACCCCACATGGCCTTTTTGAATTTTCTTGAACACTTGAGAAATCATCATTTTACCCTTAGCCTTCCACAATATTACCATGGGCCGTTTTCATGAATTTTCCTTTTTGCCCTTAACCTTTCTCAATATTTCCATACTAATAATAGTAACAAAAATGTTCACCACCAACTTGTACATTAAAATAAGTTTGGACGATGGTCATTCCTTAACTTACCACTTCACTACCTTAAGACACCCGAGCGTATTTAATACGTGATATAACATCCTTTTCCCCTTTAAAACATTCGTCCTCGAATGTTGAACTGGCCTTATGGTGTAACATGATATTTCCGGGGAGGTCTCCCCTTATAGTTGTCACATACGATCATTTCGCATATCCGCTCTGGAGGCACAAAGCTACTCGGCTGCAGGGCATGGACTAATCGACTTAGTTTCGTCAACTCCGACCAACCGATTTGTGACTTGTACTTCTTACTATCCCTAGTCCTATGTGGTATCGTCTCAATTGTCCTTTTACGACGCTCCTAAAGACTATTCAGACTTTCTCAAATCCTAAAGTCGTGTCGTGCTTGCTCCTTCTTCACTAATCTAGGCCGTCTCAGCCTACATAACCTCTTCAAGGTTTCTAACCGACCCACACGCTCTAATTTCCCCTTAGGTTGACCTGATTTCACATTCGTCTTCTATTCCTACATTCATGAAATTTTCAATACACTTCCCAGGGGGTCACCCATCCTGAAATTACTCTCGCCCTAGCACGCTTAACCTCGAAGCTTTAATACATTTCGGTGTCTTGATGCCGGTACATTCGCTTCCACTTTTCCGCACGATATTTACCACGTAATTCGAGGCAAATTGGGGCCTTGACAACTTCCGACGCACACACGTGCGCATCTTTTCCTTTAATGACTATTTTTACCCTCGAAATCCCCCAATATTTACCTTTCTTTCCTATGTGCACGACACTTTTCATCCTAAATTTCTAGATTCTACGTGCATCCGTAATACAAAAGAACAAGATGTGACATAGTAGATTCTCGCTGATCAATTCTAACACATACATATCACGTAAAAATACCGATAATGCACCCGTAGCCGCGCGTCCGGGGAGTTTTCGGATCCCCCGCCGTCCCCGCCAACGCGTATATGACGGTGGGGCCGGCCGAACTAGCCGCCCTCTCCTCTCGCCGCCCGCTCGCCGGAGCTCGGGGACGTTCGTCCGTGAGGGCGCACGGCCGATGATGAGCCAACCGCTGACCGCTGCCGAGTTTGGTCCCCTCCCTCCTTAATGGGCAATCCCGCATGAAATGGCCGTCCGGCCGCACAAAACAAGCGCCGTGTCTCAAGTAACACCGGCCCGAGTGTGGCTCACCACACCGAGCACATCGGTGGCAGAGAGGTAACCCCGTCCCCGTTAGATTCTGCCTATACTAGGACCCTCGAAGCTCGGCACTCGTCCGGTCCCGAATAAGTAGAATGATCAAATCTCCTATTCGCGGATCGGCGAGGCGCGCTCGCCGCCGGTTGGCTTGAATATCCGGACCGCCGCCGTGCGTCTCTCCTATATTCACTTCTAGTCTCTCGGGTCCGGCCCTTTTTCCGGGGCCCCTATCCAGTAATACTCACCTCTCTATGGGTCGTGCGTTGTCCTTCCGTGTTTTGGGCGTGGGCCCGGATACGAGCAACAGTCATACCATCCCGAGGAAGCCGTCAAGTGTCCTTAACTAAATGTGGCCCCAACCCACTCACGAACCGATGTACTCGATCTCCCATATCAGCCACTACGGCTGGGGCATACCTGGCCAACGAGTTAAAACGGAGACTGTATTCTCGAACGCTCATATTCCCCTGTTTGAGATTCAAGAACATATCGGCCCGAGCCCGTCGAACCTCAGGTGGTAAGTAATGTCGTAGGAATGCTTCAAGAACTTCGCCAAACCGGGAGGTGCATTTGCTCCCCTTAAGGATCTTCAATTATTATACCATTGAACCGCTACATCCCTACCGTATGAAGCCAACTCCACTGACTCTGTGTCCGAAGCATGTATTATCCTCATTGTCCTTAATATCTCGTCTATAAAACTCTGCGGGTCTTCCTCTGGTTTCGATCCATAGAATTCTGGAGGTTTCAGGGCGATAAAATCACGGGGCTCGCACCACCGCCCCGTCTCCCCGGGTCCGCCGTCACACCCCGATCTCACTAGGTGGTGCGACGGGCACCCGACTCCCTATTTGGAGCCGAGCGAACCCGCCGACTCTTATTACATATATACTTTCTTGGATTCTTAGATCAATCAAAATAAAATAGTACATGGTAAAACTCCCAAAATCTTTTGTCGTTTCTCAAATTAAACACAATCGTAAGTGTAAGAACTATGCAACATAGTGTACAATAAAAACACATCGGCCAAGAGAGCCATTTTCAAACTCGACACTCTAGACCCACGACTCGTCCGCAAAGTCTCTAACTTCAACAAACCGCACAAAGACACATACTTCGGGGACTAGACAACCCGTAACAAACGGAGTCTACTAACTCCGCCGAACGTCCTCTCGTAATGGCTTCTACTCTCATCTCAGTGTACCGCGCGCATGAAATGCACATACACGAAAAGGGGCGCAAGACGAGCAATGTGTACCGAGTATGTAAGGCATAAACAATAACTTAGTGAGGATATACATACGAGCAATAATCATGTGGAAACATAGGACATATCCGGTAAGTGAAGAGTAACTCGTACATATGAGTGCCTTTTAGGTCGGATACCACGCATGCCATATCATAGCATATCATATCATGTCATATCATATCGTATCATATCATGTCATATCATATCACATCATATCATGTCATATCGTATCATATCGTGTCATGTCGTATGTCATAGCACCGAACAACGTCGCCGCCCACACATAGCGCCGAAAATACGCTGGCCGCGATATATCCCGCGTCCGGCATCCCGTCCGATGGATAACGCCACCGACTTGGGTGGCAATGAACATGTTTCCCTTCCCATTCCCTATGTATCCCTTCCCCCACCCCATGTACATATGCATACATCATATCCATGTGTCATATACATATCATATATATCATATAAGTTACGTGTGAGTAGCCTCCAAAGAAAGTCATGCATCCATCGGAGTGACATAAGTTGCTCATGGACCTCCGATTACATTATGGAATAGCCATGGGCGTCGTGCCTCACCTTGAAGGAACTAGTACTATAAGGCGAGACTATCAATGAAGAGTAACATCATCGTAACACATAGAACCGGATCATATGCGTCGTTTCATATACTCGGAATCTTTAAGATAGTCATTGTCCGCAAGTAGAATTGAGAAATCAAGAAATAGTTTCATATTTTCATGTCATATATTCATGATAGGAACATATTTCCATATATTCAACATAGACATTTTCTCATATTGGACATCGTCATTGTCATTGAAAATCATATTCGTCATCTTTAAACGGTTATAAGAA
>NW_026718693.1:0-27345 GCF_029784015.1 Lycium ferocissimum | reverse complement strand
TTGCTTCTTACTATGGAGAGTGTGGAGACTTAAGTTACGTGTAGATGATGTGCTCAAGAGAATGCATATTTCTATTGGTTCTAGGAGTAGATGTTGTGATGATCCTAGTGAGGAGGAAACCTTGCAGCACTTGTTCTTAACTAGTTTCTTTGCCAAATCCATATGGCAATATTCTAAAGAAGCAGGAAGAATTACTGAGCCTTTTGTGCAGATTTATCAGACAATAGTGAAGTGGTGGGAAAGTGCATGTCATGCTAAGTTAAAGACTACTATGCAAGCTATACCAGTTGTGGTGTGTTGGCATCTTTGGAAGTGGAGAAATGCCATAATGCATGGAGGAAGAATGAGTAGAACTATGGTGATCCATATTATAAATCTGAATCTGCATAATCTCATCAAGTCTTTGTATCCTTGATGCAGCAGGTACCTTACTCATGGCCTCAAATGGTGCAACTCTTGAAAGGATGTAGTCCAAAAAATCTTTGTAAAGAGGTCATGTAGTGGCATCCAGCTATGGGATGGTTCAAGTGCAACACTGATGGGGCCTCTAGGGGAAATCTAGGGATGAGTTCTACTGCCTTTTGCATAAAAAATGATAGAGGAGATTTAATGTATCTTTGCCGGCTAGAACCTTTGAATGATATCGGCAATATTTGTGCGGAGGCCATAGCAATAGGTGATGGTATTGAATATTGTGTGACACCTCGGTTTTGCTCGTGATTATTGAAACTGATTCCTTGGCTTTGCTAAACATCATAAGGCAGATATGGAGTATCCCTTGGAACTTCAGAATGGAGATAAGGAGAATACAGTATTGTAGTAATAAGGGGCAAGTACAGTTTCCTCATATCCTGAGGAAAGGAAATGCAATTGTAGACTATTTAGCTAACAGTGTGCTCAATTTTGCAGGTACTTTACAGGTTAATAACTTTCAGGAGCTACTATCTGATGCCAAGAAAATCTTAAACATGGATAAGGCGTTACCTAGTTTCAGATACAAAGTATACAAGTGCAAGGAACCAGATTGAATTGCTTCTCTGGCTTTGTTCATCACTTTGCGTGAGCAACATCAAGTAGCGCATTCACGAAGAATGGCAATGAAAGGTCTTTGCGGCTTATCAAGGATACTAGTTAAATACAGAGGCAGAAATTCAACAACATGAAGAAGGCAATAATTTTCAAGATTGATTTCTTGATTTCCATAGCACCTGGTGAGAGCTTTGAGGTGGCTTATAATGGAAACATCATACAATAGGAAAATCTCAGCAACTCTAAGATGTTGCAGAAAGGAGGCAATCTGTTACAATGTGTTACTTAAGTTCATTCTTTACAGGAAATTCTAGTAGAGGCAAAGGTTATTATTTTGGCTGACAAAATTCAGATGCCAAGCTTTAGACTACATGGTATTTCAGCAGTCTCATGCCTGATTCTTAGTTATTAGGGAAGTTCTATCCAATGTGTGGTATCAAACTTTTAGTTCATTCTATTGGAAGAATCTCCTAAGTGGCCTAGCTTATTGGTGAGACACTGATGAATATTCTGGAAGCTTTTTCATAGAGGAAGTTAGTAGCAAAAACAGAAGCAGGATTACAACTACAGCCTAGCTTCAACTTTCCAAGGTTGAAGCACAAGAAGCAACATGTTTTTCTTGATTTTTGTTTTTGTGTTGCTAGTCTTATTGTAGGCACTTTTAGCTAATTTTCTACAGTACATACTATTTTGATTTAATAAAACTCAATCAAAGATCATGCTAGTTGCTTTGATTAAAAAAAACACTTTAGTGGTAAGGCTAACATTTTCGGCTTGAATATAGATATGACAATAAGCAAGATGGTGTATTTTGATCAGGCTACAGAGGGAAGAGGGATGTCAGGGAAGTTGAGGCAGACAGTGCTTTAACAAAAGGTCATCAAGACTCGCTCCATCTGCAGCAAGTGCACTAGCTCTGTGGTATGATTAGAAGAGTCAAGTTAGCCAGGGACAGAGTTTTATAGCATTGTGCTCTCAATCAAAGGACAGTGTGGACCAAAGGACTTTACAACATCCAATTTGTAGCAGGTGTCTTAAGAGACACTTAGGGGAGTGCCGCACAGGCATGGTTGTGTGTTACAGGTGTGGGTAAGAGGGTTTACTCAAAGAGGGATGGTCCATCAGCGAGACATGGTATCCTAGTAATGTGGCTCCATCCACTAATTTAGCAGTTCCTGGCAATGCTCAAGCCGCATTAGGGCATGGTACAACTAAGACTGGAAATGCTGGTGGAGGTCAAAATGGCTTATATGCTTTAGCAGGTTGTCAGGAATAATAGGCATCCCAGATGTGGTCACATGTTTTTTGATAGTCTTAACTTATGATGTTTATGCCCTTATGGATCCCGAATCTACTTTATTCTGTGTTACCCTATTTATCGCCAAGAAAATCGAGATAGTGCCAGAAAATTGTATGAACCATTTTATGTATCTACTCTAGATGGTGGGTCAGTAGTGGCTAGAAGCGTATATAGGAGTTAACCAGTTAAGGTGTGTCATCAGAACATCATAGACAACTTATTTTAGTTAGAAATGGTAGAATTTGGCGTAATCATAGGCATGTATTACTTGTCATAATGTTATGCTACGGTAGATTATAGAAACCAAGTTGTTAAATTTCAGTTTACTAAGGAGCTGATTTTAGAATTGAAGGGTGATGCAGTAGTGCCAATGAGTAGGTTTATCTCCTATGTTAGAAAGATGATTTTCAAAGGGTGTATCTATCACCTAGTTCGAGTCAGGGATGTAGATGTCAAGGCATCGACTCTTTATTCCGTATTAGCTGTCAATGAATTTCTTGCGGTATTCCCCGAAGAACTTCCTGGAGTCCCTCCCAATAGGGGGATTGAATTTTGATTCGATGTTCTTCCTGGAACTAAGATAATATCTACCCCTCCATATAATATGACTCCAGCAGAGTTGAAGGAGTTAAAAGCTCAATTGAAAAGATCTTCTTGATTAAAGATTTATTAGGCCAAGCATCTCCACTTGGGGCACATAATTTCTATATGTACGAGAGAAGTGCGGATCATTGATAATGTGCATTGATTAACGTCAATTGAACAAAGTCACAATCAAGAACTAGTATCCGCTTCCTAGAATTGATGATTTTTTTGACAATCTTCAGGGTACCATGTGTTTTTCAAATATTGACCTCAGATCAGGATACTATCAGTTGTAGATTAAGGAAGTTGATATTCTAAAGACGGATTTCAAGATCCTCTGTGCTCATGTCAAAAATCCCCTCGATACTGAGAGTCTGACGCATTTAACTCGACACTCCGGCCCCGGAGTAAGCAAATCTATCAAATATTTGACCTTGAAACTGCTGGGGGTTTCACTAGCCTCTTGGTAAGCTGGGCGGCTAGAAAATAGTGGCCTAAAGCCACCCCGAGACTCTCCAGAATACCTTTTAGATGTTGCCCTCTTATTCTGGCCGCTATCATGATCTCTGTCCATCTACTATTATTACTTACACTCGTCTAAACTCTAAGCATACGCCTGTATATGGGAGATATCCATACCTCATGCTAAGAGGCCTTCATACATCTATTAATCTAATGCGGCAAAAGACTAATCACGAATCTATATATCTGATCTCTCATCTCAGCTACTATCGAGGGAGCATACCTACCAGAAGAATAAAATAGGAGGTTGTACTCCCACACTCACACGCCCCTGTTGAAGGGCCAAGAATCTATCAACCCTGGCCTGATGGATCTCTACCAAAAAATAGTGGCTCAAGAAAGCCTTTGAGAAGTCCTTCCATACTTCTGGAGGTGCACCCATTCCTCTGGAATGCTCCCAAGACTTATCCTATAAGCCGCCACATCCCTCAGCCTGTATGACGCCAACTCTACTGCTTTGGTCTCAGTAGCATCCATCACCCGCAAAGTCCTCTGCAATTGATTTATAAAATTCTGTGGGTCCTCATTAGGGTCAGATCTCGTGAATACTGGAGAATGAATATTAATTAAGTCACGGACCCGGGACTTGCTCGCCTCTCGGAAGATCTAGCACTTGAACGACTATTAACCTCATCAACAAATGTACTGCACTACGCATAATCTAATCAATAGTTGTAGGCGTAGGAATTGGGGGTGCTGGGGCCCTTCTGAGCTCCTCTATTGTTGGCAGAGTTGGAGAAGTCTAAGATGGTGCCACACACTAGCCCACACTAGCGGGCGGTACTGGACTTGTACCCTCTCCTACAGACGTATCCAACCTCTTAATAGCCATCTGTGTTCTAGTCGTAGGCATTACTGTATTATAAAAAATAAATATATTAGGGATTGAATTCTTACCAATCAGCTCTATTGCACAATCTAGGATAAGAAGAAAGGGTGACAATCCTAAATGACAGGTAGCTTCGTGCTTATAATTATGGTGCACGACACACCCATAAACAAGACTCTACTAGACATGGCTTGGAGACATCCCTAGGACAGACCTGCTTACCGTGTTTTCCACACCCTAACCTAGAGGGGCGAGATGGGGACCTGGACCCGGGCCTTATTTACCGTGCACCAACCCACATTGCTTAACAATCTAACCTAAGCTAGAACATGGGACGATAAAGAAAACACATGCTAACTGAATGGTAGAAAGGAATAATCAAAGATCATAACCCAAACATATGCATACATATATATAAGGTCCGACGAGGCCACCATCAAATTATGTACAGTAAAACATAGATCTACAAGGCCACATAACACATCTATATAGAGGAGATGTGTCTACAAGCCTCTAAGAGTGTCATAAATTTTATAAGGTTGGGACAAGGTCCCTCCATACCCCAAATATATGTACGTATCTCATAGCATACTGACTCACTGTGGCAACTTTAGGAAGAATGGAGCTCACCGATCAAAGCTGAACTGGGGCAGCCTACCAGGGGGGTCTGTCAATCTATCTACCTGGACCTGTGGGCTTGAAACACAGTGTCCCTAGCCAAGGTACATCAGTACTAATGAATGTATCGAGTATGTAAGGCTAGAAAGAACATATACAAAAGCATCAATGTAAAGTGAGATAGGAAAGAATCAACCTAAAACTCCAAATTCCACTGAGGGGCAAAGATATGCATACATATACTTATATGTGTATATATATATATATGTGTGTGTGTGTGTGTATATATATATATATATGTGTGTATATATATGTGTGTGTGTATATATATATATATATATGTGTGTGTGTGTGTGTGTGTGTGTATATATTTTCCGACCTCTCGTGGCGTAATATAATATCGTACCAACCTCTGCGGGCGTAATCATCATCATCATATCGCACCCAACTAATCAGTGGTAAATACATATATATAGTGCACAATAGGTGTCATACCCAACCGATTATAACTTTGTGGTAAGTAAGATATCATATGCATATATATACATGCATGAGAAAAACTAGAAAGACATTCTGAGCCCATCGGAGGGACATGAAGTCGATAAACCTTTGAATGACATTATGTAAGATAACTCGTCGACATATGCATCAATGAGAACTAAGGAATAAGAGTAAGCATGATTCGAGTAAATTTCAATAGAATAAAGAACACGAACGCTTCTAACTATCACGATTAGAGTAATTATGAAGGAACGTTCAATTATATTTCATTCTATAAGATTCATGCCAAAGGAAGGAAATGATAGCCTTAACATACCCTTAGCATCGATTCTACCAATGACGATTTGCTTGACCATATGTACAAGTTAATCTACAAGAGGCGATGGTAAGACTGGTATTAAAGTAAGGAAAAGTACAATAACAGCGCGACGATCGACAAGCTTGCTATATGACTAACTATTTGACATTTCTCCTCGCCCATCATCCTTCCAACCTTGTAACAACAACCTTAGCAATTGGGCATCCCAATAAACACTTAAACAACCAATACTACTTTTAATAACTCGAACTCACGACTTCCGATCACTATCCAGCGAGTCCTTTGTTGGAAACATACTTAACTCGCTAACCTTAGTTCTTACCTCAATAGGTGGAGAACAACCTTCACCTGCAGTCTAGGGTTCTTCCAATTATTGTTGAAATCAAGAACCATCCTAAAAATAAGTGCTTGGCCAAGAGCTTCAAAATTCAACTTCAAAGCTAAGAGAAACTCCTTCAAATGGGTTCCAAGGAAATAGTTGTTGTTCACGTGTTTGTGCTACTTCAGGGTAATTTTTATCAAAAATAATGCGTTACAACAAGTGGTGATGCCCTCAACCTACTTAACCCCACCCCCACGGTGATATTGGTTTATGGTACTTTTGTCTAATTGATATGACAGGGACATATCGCACTCCTATAAACACCAGTTAAGCATTTAGGTTGATTATGTCACTTCTAAAAATGAACAATGGTGTAACATGTTTCTGGAAAAAACTTTGCTCTTTATCAAATATTATCTATCATGTTGACCATTCCCTTGTGGAATCCACATGGACATATTGTCCACTGAACATTACCCACATATTTTAACTAGAATTTTTTGTCTCCCACTTCATCCTAACATTTAACTAATTACCAAAATAAATAATTTGTTGATTTCAATTCACTGGTATATTAATAACCCCTATCATGGCCATGTGATATATCACTTGTCCATAATCGGTATACACAAAATATTACCTCTAATGATCATTGTTATATTTTGAATTGTTGAATTATTTCGGGACTTCATTGTCTTGTATATTAAGCTCTTGCTCCACATACTTGAATATAACAAAATTTTGCGGGGCTCAGGTCTATTTCTGTACGTCGAGCAGTTTAGATCTAAATTCGAAAGTACGAGGTTTTCCATAAAACCTCTACTCCCATTCTTATTTTTAACAATCTCTTAAACTATAATTTAGTATAACTAATTCCTAAACAAATTCCATATTTTCGACATTAATTCTTAACTTTAACCATTCCAGGCATTCAGGAGCATTTTGTATAATTGGTTGAAAACTTGATTTTAGCCGTTTGGGGGTTGACCGAGCAAGGTGACCTCTCCTGGGAATTCCGAGGCCATGAGTGATTTCGTAGTACGTTTTTACACATGTCTGCATATTCAATTTTTATTCTGGAGGTCTCGAATGGATGTCGGGTTGTGGGTGGAAACTTGGTGAAAATCATATTCTTCTGGTGTTCTGATGTATCACCTCAGCAACAGATGATCACGTCTGTGGGCCTGACTAGGTGAGGAGACCCTGTTGAGTTGGCTTACTCCACACCTGCGATGTCATTTCCCGCAAGTACGATATCGCGCGAGCGAGGTTCTTGCGCATTTGCAAGATGCTGGGTCATGAATGAATTCTGCCTTAGCGGATGAGGATCTGCTGAGGCAGGATCGCGTAGGCAGACCCTTGCTCCACTTAAGTAGAGATCATTAAATCAGAAACCTTATAGTTTTTCCAACTCGAACCATTTCTTTGCCATTTATTAAAATGAAACCTAGAGCAATATTAAGGCGATTTTGAGGAACTTGGGAGTAAACATTCTTGGGGGTAAGTCTTTGCACTCTATTTGTGATTTCATTATGATTTTAGGATTGGAATCTCTATTAATTATTAAGAATTCAGTTGAAGAAAGGTGGGTTATGAACCCTAGTTACGATTTATGGTTTGTTCAACTTAAAAGGGGTTTAGTTAGAAATCTTCATGTTTCGAATCTTCTAATCAATGAGGTAACTAGTTGCTAAGTTGAATCTTTCTTAAATTCAAGGATTTTGTGTTATGATCCGTTTAATTGTTAGAGTGGTTTGACCCATTTAACCTTGTTGACCCTTCCCCACGTTCTGTTTTCATGATCTAGACTTAATGAAGTCATTGGGTTGGTTCCCGCAGAGTTCGAGTGAAATTTGAGTCATTGATGGAGAAGCTAGTTAAGTTAACAAGTTAGAGTTTACCACGATTATTGTCGGGTTAGGATGACCCCGTGTCAATGTTTTGGAAGTTCTAACAAGTAAATATGGTGATTTTGAACTTGTCCAAAAGTTTTGGTGATGTTCTGAAGAGTTTCAGATGGGTTTGGGTTTTGTCACGCTCGTATTTGATGTTTTCGCCGTTGGTCTTTAGATAGAAAGGTCTCTACATTGAAGAAACAACCTTTTTTTTGTGAGTATTGAACCATTAGATCCGTATCGTAATTACGAATCCATAGCAAAAAGAATCGTCGTGTTTCGCATCCGTATGAGGGAGTTATGACCATTTTCGTTCGGGCTGCTCCAAAGAAGTCCACTGTAGTGGATCCATGGCCGCTATAGCGGGACCACTGTACTGGCCATGGTGATCGCCGCAGCGATGGACGGGGTAAGAACACCCTCTTTTTATATCCCAACTCTGAACCATTACCCACATGACCCCAAACTCAGTTTTCAAGAAAGAAAGAGGCAAACTTCATTCCATTCATTGGTAAAAGCATCTTGGAGGGTAAGTCGCACCCTTAATTGTTCCTTTTCCTTTCTTCTTCAAGTTCTATGATTAGTTTAAGGTCCATCAATGGTGGGTGAAAATCCTAGAACCCTAAAATTAGTAAACCCTTAAATAATTGATGGGTCGTTGATTTTGTTGTTGATTAATCATCTAGGAGTATAGATTATCTTAGTTTAAGGTCCATCAATGGTGGGTGAAAATCCTATAATCTCCATCTTCTTCATAGGAATGGGTTCACACGTCTGCATGGGAGTTTCAACAGTTTCATGTGTAAGAGTATGAAGATAATTTTAATCATTGTACGTAATTGTTGCTGGTTGTGGTTGTTATGGGTTGCTGGAGGTAGAGAGGGAGGGGGGGGGGGAATTGGGAGGAATAATAAAGAGAAAGAGACTGACCAAACACCAGTGGTGGCGGTTGGCCAGTGGTTGGAGTGTCCATAGAAAGGTTAGTGTTTTTAAATTAGGGTTTGCATGGGATGAGAGAGAAGAGAGTGTTTTTTTTAATTATTTAAGTCCTAATAGAACTCCATTTGCAGAAATCTCAAATGGTGACTTTTTATTCCAAGGAAGTGTATCTCTGTAATAATTAATATGGGATCCTCATATTGGTGCGCTTTCACCTCAACCACTAAGGATGAAACGGCTGAATCCTAAATAGTAACTCCCCTTTTGCCCGGGTCCATTAATCGAACTCTTAGGCTAGCAAGCTGTTGAAGCTCACGAGCTAATTCTCTCTTCTCTGGCTGAATATCACATAGGCTACCCATGGATCTATGGCTAAGGATATTGGCTACGACGTTCGCTTTCCCTGGATGATGTAGGATGCTAACATCATAATCTTTCAATAGTTCAAACCATCCTTTTTGCCGCAAATTCAACTCCTTCTACTAAAAAATATACTGGAGACTCTTGTGATCTGTATAAATATCAACGTGAACACCATAAAAATAATGCCTCCACATCCTCAATGTATGAATCACCACTGCCAACTATAAATCATGGGTCTGGTAGTTTTTCTCATATTTCCGTAACTGCCTTGAAGCATAGGCAATAACTTTACCGTGTTGCAGCTACACACAACCTAACCCAACACATAAGGCATCATAATAAATAACATAGCCCTCTGATCCTTCTGGAAGTGTCAGAGGCGGGGCCAAAGTCAATTTGTTCTTTAACTCCTAAAAGCTATGCTCACAAGCATCAGTCCCTTGAAATTTAGCTAATTTCTGAGTCGACTTCATTAGCGCTGAAGAGATAGATGAAAAGCCTTCTGTAATAATTGGCTAAACACAGAAAATTACGGACTTCAGTAGGTGTTTTAGGTCTAGGCCAAGTCTTTACAGCTTCAATTTCTAGGGATCCACCCGAATACCATCAAGTGAAATAATATGCCCTAGAAAAGTCATAGAATTCAACCAGAACTCACATTTAGAGAATTTTGCATAAAGATCCCGAGCATGAAGAACTCTAAGGACAATACATAAATAATATACATGCTCTGCCTCCGATCGTGAATATACCAGGATATCATCGATAAACACAATCACAAATGAATCTTAAAAAGGCCTGAATACACTATTCATCAAATCCATGAACACCGCTGGTGCATTAGCCAACCCAAACGACATTACCTAAAACTCGAAATGATCATATCTTATTTTGAAGGCCGTCTTCGGAATGTCCTTCTCTCTAGCTCTCACCTGATAGTACACTGATTTTAAATCTATCTTTGAGAACCATTTGGCACCCTGTAACTGATCAAATAAATCATCAATCCTTGGAAGTAGATATTCGTTCTTTATGGTCACCTTATTCAGCCGTCTGTAATCGATACACATTCGTAAGGAACTATTTTTCTTTCTTACAAACTACACAGGTGCTCCCCACTGCGACGAACTAGGTCTGAGAAAGCGTTTTTCTAGCAAGTCTTTTAATTGCTCCTTTAACTCCCTCAATTCTGCAGGGGCCATTCTATAAGAAGGAATAGATATTTGCTAAGTATCCGGTAGCACATCAACAGCGAAATCAAACTCCCGTTCTGGTGGAAGACTATAACACTCCGTAAATTTGAGTCAGGTGTGAATGTAATAAATGAGAAGTAATGTGACATTTTAGGCATATAAAGTCCTATCAATATGATTTTGGCTAGAAATAGTTGATTTAATATCAATACCAAATAGTGAAGTTCGTAAGATTTCTCAAGCTCGTCTAAATATCAATAGGTCTAACTTTTAAGCCAGTTTTGTGAAAATAGGTTGCAAAATTGGGAAAACTTCCTGAATCACAGTTACAAATCATTGAAATAGCTTTCCAATAGTATGTTACCCAGCTCCAACAGAGCTCTGTGCTATGAGTTATGCCCCTTTTACTGAGCATCGTACGAAGTGCGAAGAATAGGCGTGTGCGGCGCCTTGGGCGGCGCCCCAGGCCAAATCTTCAGGAATCTCAAAATTTTAACACCGTCAAAATAGATACACTGTTTGCGCCACCCTGGGAAACGCCCCAGGCGGCGCATCAGGCTATTTTACGCCTGAAGCGATTTTTCCTGAATTTTATAAAGGCCTAACATCATTATATTCATTCCCACTTCATTTTGGCTGACTTCTAGAGAGGAAACAACCCTAAAACATCCCCAAAACATATATGGTATGTGCTTGATCAATTCACATCATTTCAACATCAATCTAACATCAAATTAATACTAGTTCATCTTCTAAAAATCCTAGATTCTTGAAACCTATGAACGAGAAGAAGAAAGGGACGTTTGGAGAAGTTAATATTCCTTCAATAAGGTAAGATCCTTGACTTTTGTGATGTTATTGAAAGGGTTTAGACTAGTGTAGGTTGTCCTATGAGATTAGAATCCATGATTGATTCATGAAGTATTCAAGAACACTTTCTAGTCATGAAAACCCTAGCTTTCGTTTGTAAGAAGGGTTTATGGGTGGAAATAGGTTAGAGTTCTAACCTCTCCTATCTAAAAATATTGTAGAATAATTGTTGGATTGTGGAAAGTACGCTTGAGCAGGAATTAAGATGTGTCTCTTTTGAAAACCTTCTTCGAACGTATGTCTCTTTAGAAAACCTTCTTCGAACGTATGTCTCTTTTTGGAAACTTGTTTTGGATGCATATCTCCTTTTAGAAGTTTTTTATTGAATAAAAAGGTGAACTTTTCAGGATTTTGAACTCTATTCCTTGCTTTGATTATGGCTAGTGTGCGTGAGGGGACAAGCCCACGTTAAACCTTGATTGTATTGTCCTCTATATACGTATAGGAAATCATAATCGTTTTTCCTCTATAAGAGATAATCAATAATGATGGCTAAGGATTGGTGTTAATGTTTTTATGATGAATTATGACATTGAAATCTTGGTTAAAGAAATGTAATCGTTTTCATGACATTCATTGAAATGATTTATCTTTACGACATGACATAATGAACTTTAATGCTAATTGATGGTGTGACATACTTTGAGACAAATTGTGAATCGACTTCTATGCTATGAACTTTGTTATTGTGTTTGATCTAGGTACTTGGGAGGAAGGGTAGCCACTATGGATCCTAATGTGGTAATTGCCTAGTCATTCAGGAGGAAGAGTGGCCACTACCGAGTTCGCTAGCCGGAGTACGGTTATTGCCTAGCTATTCGGGAGGAAAGATAGCCACCGAGAATTCCATATTCCGGTGTGGTGCGCTGTGACAAGGGAACCTCTATGGTCACCCCTTCGATGTGCTTGAATCTTGGGATTGTATTGGCATGTGTGATATTCTTATTCTTTCATGGCACTGTTATTGACGATCTTGATCAATTGTAAAAGGCATATTGAAAGTTATAATTGACAAGAGGCTTCCTAATCGATTTTGATAATGCTTATTGAGATACACCAGTTGAATAACTGTTTTTGCACTGATTTCATACGATTTTCAGAATTGACTTCTTTATGTATTATTGTACCTTATTTTAATATTACTTGTTGTCCCCGAGGCACTCACTGAGTACGAAGTACTCAGGCATACCATTGTTGTTTTTTATGGTATGTTAGGTAACGGTGAAGAGCAGGTTCTTGATACTCCGGGCGTTTAGGAAGGACTTGCGGTTCTGCTGATTTGGTGAGCCCACACATTCATTCGTGGGACACCCTATTTATTTAATTCCATTTATTAATATTAGTTTCCGGGCTACGTCCCGATGAGTTAGACATTTATTCCTTATTCTTAGAAGCTTCTTAATATACATTCGAATGTGGGTGTAAGAAGAGTTGTTGTTTAACTCTCTCGGGCACACTATCATGTTTTGGTTGAATTATTTAAATTATAAAGACTTCCGCTGATTTAATTCGTATATTCATGATTTGTTACATTTATTTTATAAACTGTTGGAGGCGAATATTTAACCTGGCGGTTCAAGTGTTATTATTGTGTCGTTTAGGTTCTTCCGATGTTGTTCATGACGTCGGATGCCGGAGTACGTTTAGGGTGGGTTTTGGGGCGTGACACATTCACTACCGAAATAGATTAAAGCGTTGGTGGCTTTGCTTCGTTATCCTGAACCCAAACTAGATGATAAATATACCCCTTAGCAATCATCTTCCTTGCCTTGAGATATGAAATAAACCTACCTCTCGGAGATGCTGTATTACCCTTCCATTCTAGAACTGGTTCTCCCGGAAACTGGAAACGAATCATTTTCGTTCTATAATCAACACTGGCATAACAAGAAGCCAACCAATCCATACCCATATTGACATCAAAATCTACTATTTTCAGCTGAATCAAATCAGCTATAGTAGGGCGGTCACAAACTACAACCACATAACTTCTATATACCCGGCTAGCTATCACTGGGTCACCAACGGGTGTAGACACTTCAAAAGGTTTAATTAGCTCGGGTTTCACCCCAATACAATCGGCAATATATGGAGTAATATATGACAATGTAGATCCTGGACCAATTAATGCATATACGTCATGAGAAGATACTGATAATATACCTGTGACAACACTGGGGGAAGACTCGAGATCCTGTCGCCCAGCCAGTGCATAAATACGGTGCTGAGGACTACTCGAATTGGGCGCTCCTCCTGTACCTCTACCACGTCCTGCTGGTGTCTATGAACTTTGCCCCGGAGGGTGTACGGATGATGAAGAACCAGTTGTTGATCCTGTGGGTTGGACCATACCTCTACCACCTCTCGATAGACAGTCACGCATAATATGGCCTGGCTGACATCAGGCATAACAAACATCTGAGCCCAACCGACACTGTCCCCAATGTAACTTACCACACTGAGTACAGCGTGGTAAGGGTGGTCTCATCTGGCCTACTTCACCCCTATACTGAGAGCCCAAAGCTCTGAAACTCTGACTCGATTCGGAGTGAATAGGTCGATCAAATCTCTGGCCCACAAATCGTGGAGGTGCACTAGTTGCTGAATGGCCTGAGTGCCTAGAATACTACTGCCTCTGACCCCGTGCACCCCCCCCCCCAAACTCACTAACAAGATCTGAGGATCTAGCCTACTTACTATAAATCCTATCATACTCACGCTCGCTCCTCCGCTGCTGCTGCTGTTCTTCCAAATTCTGGGCATGGGCCTGAATGCGAGAAATATCCATACCTTCCTGAAGTGAGGCTGTCAAACACTCACTCATCAAATGTGGCCCCAAACCATTCACAAACCGGTGTACGCTATCTCCCATATTAGTTACCATGGCTGGAGCATACCTGGCCAAAGAATTAAAACGAAGGCTATACTCTAGGGCACTCATATTCCCTTGCCTAAGATTCAAGAACCTATTAGCTCTGGCGCATCGAACCTCTGGCGGCAAATAGTGTTGGAGGAAAGCATCGACAAACTCTTGCCATACTAGTGGAGGTGCGTTAACTCCTCTAGAAGACATCCAAACAAAGATGCCAATGAACCACAACATCTCGTAATCTATAGGAGGCCAACTACCGACTCAACATCCGAAGCATGTATTACCCCCAATATTCTCAACATCCCATCTATGAAGCTCTGCGGGTCCTCATTCGATTTTGACCCAAAGAATTCAGAAGGGTTCAAACTAATGAAATCACGGGCTCTGGCACCGACAGCTCTATCACCATGACCCGTACCTTGCCGTTGAGCCTGCGCGGCTACTAACTGGGTCAAAATATGGATAGCCTCTCTCATCTCTTAGCCTAAGGCATTTACTAGAGGAATTAGGGGTGCTGGAGCTGGAGCTGAGGCTCCTTCATGCTCCTCTGAAGCAGGCGGTGAGTGAGAGGACTGAGATGGAACCTCATTCTGAGACTCGCCCTCCTCTATATCTGTAGGCGGTACCCGCTTATTCCTTCTACCTGCCACTTTCTTGCCCTTTTGGGCTGCTATAGCTTTTCTCTTTACAAGCATTGCTGAAAACATAACGCACGGTTAAGAAAAGGGAAATTCTTATATCATGGCTCTATCGCACGATCTAGGATGAAGAAGAAGGTCATTCATTCCTAAATGCCCACATCCTCCTGTTTATAAGTGTGGAGCGCTTCACACCCATAAACAAGACTTTACTGGACACGGCTCGTAGACACTGTTACACTTCGGACATTTTGT
Organism: Lycium ferocissimum; assembly: GCF_029784015.1. Classification (NCBI taxonomy): domain Eukaryota; kingdom Viridiplantae; phylum Streptophyta; class Magnoliopsida; order Solanales; family Solanaceae; genus Lycium; species Lycium ferocissimum. The sequence continues at coordinate 12,295 of NW_026718693.1, read as the reverse complement.
GTTATTATGCTGTGAAAAGACTAACGCAAGCTTAAGGTGAACATGAAGTCCATGTGACCTTAAGGAGGGTATTTGGTAGCTGAAAGGTGTATACTACAAGATTTTGAAGGATTACGAATCGGAGAAATTAAATTTGTGAAGGAAGTGAAGCATAAGTTGTGTTTGTGAAGGTTTAGCGATTATCGAGGTAACGATTGTTTAGTAATGTCTTAAGGATAATCTATAGGGATCCTTAGATGGTTAATGAAGTTTTAATCAAGTTCCAAGAAGGTTCCTCAAGGATTGGAGGTTAAACGAAGCGGCTAGAGCAAGTTTTGGGAAAATTCAGATTGTACGGCCATTTGTACGGACCGTATAATTTATACGGCCCGTATAATGGTCCGTACAATACTTCCAGAGGAAAGTGACCCCAGGTAGGATTATACGGTCCAATTTTATGGACCGTATAATTTATACGGGCCGTATAATTGGTCGTATAACCGGGTCGGGTCATTTTTTTCTCTTTCCATATATGCACGACCCTTGTTCCAAATTTTCATTTCCTCACTTCTCCCAAACTCTTGAAGGCTCTAGAATATTCCCCCTATCATATTAACACAAATCCAAAGGAAATCAAAGATTAAACACCAAGAATCAAGAGAATCAAGTGCAAAGAGGCTCACTAGGGTTTGTAGAAGTCAAGAATTCCTTTGGTATTGAAGTTAGAGTTTTCTCAAGTGAAGTATCTTCATCCAAGGTTCATTTCTATATGATCAAAGGTGAGTTTTACATCCATTCCTTGTTATTAAAGTATTTGAGTGGTTGAATGACTAGGATGAGAGAAGAAAATAGAATATGAGCTCAAATATGGAAATAATGATATTTTGAGTAGTAAGTTAACTTGAGTCATGATTCTTAATATGCTATGAGCATAATCTTGTTATGAATGAAAAAATAAGGGTGTTGAGGAAGTACTATATGTAAATGAATATGGTGTTGTATTGTAATTATGGTTATGAATGACTTCAAAAAGGAGTTTTGAGGGTTGAACAATGCTTAACTTGAAAAAGTTTATTAATCATGATATTATGGGTGTTGCTATTGATGTTTGGGAGTTGTTTAGTATATGAAGAAAGTTATTGAAACAAAGGAAATGCTGCCCAATTTTCGTTAGCTCTTAGTCTCTTTAGTTTAGACTCAAGCATGTTTAAAATGATCTAATTTAGCACGAATTCTCTTGAATGTAGAGTTGTGAGCTTAGAAGGAGAACGATTAGTCATTAAGAAGACATAAAGGTATGTTAAGGCTAGTCCCCTTTCTTTCAAAGGCATGACTTCTATATTATGATTTCATTTCTATGTTTCCATGACCTTCTTACATCCCAAAAGATGAAAGTTAAAGATTCTTAAGAGCTTCTTATGAGAAAGAGATAAGATGTGTTCTATGATAATGATGATGATGATGATTTTACTTCTAGAGATTTCAAAGCTTATGAATTTATGCTATTATGAGCTTAACGATCTTATTTCATAATGTCCTTAATGCTAGTCATTGTTGGCTATCTCACCTCATAACACTAGTCCTTTCAAGGTGAGACCTATCGATGATGTCTGACCCATAATATAATCTGAGGTTACCGACCTTACGTCACTCTGATAGAGCTGTAGCTTTTACTTGAGCTCTCATGCATGCTTTATACTATGTATATGTATGATAACATCGTGGCTAGTTGGTCGGGCAGACACCACTACACTGGGCGCAAGTGGGCGGCTTATGGATAACACCGTGCCTAGTTGGCCGGGCAATCACCACTAGTGGGCGGCATGAGATGGTTACCTCGGACGCGGGCTGATGATAATAAGCAGTTTATGTATGTATATGTATGATATGATGTTGTTTTAAAATAAAAGTTAGCATGCATGACTCCGCCTTATGAGGCAATGAGTTACAGCTTATCTCTTCATCTTATGCTCTCTTATTTCTTGATTATATTGCTATACATGCCTTAATACTCAGTATATTGTTCGTACTGACGTCCTTTCTTTTATGAACGCTGCGTTCATGCCCGCAGGTAGACAGAGGGATGGCACAGACGCTTAGAAGCTTTATCAGCAGATAGAGCACTCCACTACTCCGGAGTTGCCGCTTATTGGTATATTCTTTTGTGTACATATTTGGGGCATGGCGGGGTCCTGTCCCATCCTTATGATTTCAGTACTCTAGTTAGAGGCTCGTAGACATATGTATGTGGGTAGTAGTTGTCTTATAATCTCTTTAGTGTATTCTTTGTACCTCATTTTGTAGCCTCGTGGGCCTATGTACATGTATATCTTGAGGTGTAATTGAAGATTGTTTCATAGTAAGCTTGTGTTGAGTTGATGATAAGTCTGAAAGGTGGTGCTCGGTGGGTTAGCTCCGGGTACCCGTCATGGCCCTCTAGTTGGGTCGTGACAGACGCACCCTAGGACGAACTATTCTGATACCACTTTTGTTACGACCCAACCAGAGGGCCATGACAGGCACCCGAAACTACCCTACCGAGTAACTATTATCATACTCTCATAATCACATCTAGGTGAGCCACATGGCTAACTTATAATTATTCTGAACCAAATGGCACAAGTTCCATCAAACTTAGGCACATCTATATAAACATCATTAATTATGCCCATATATACAAGCCGAAAAGGTCATCAAAAATGATATATAAAATGTGAACCGATAAGGCTATGGGATATCTAGCTATACACATCTGTCTACGAGCCTCTACGAAGAGTATGTATTATCATATAGACGGGACAAGACCCCGCCATTCCCATATATGTACACAAAAAGAATAATACCAACTACTGCAGCTCCGGATCAAATGGAGCACTTCTATGCAATCACTAATGAAGCAGCCTAACGGTCTGGTCTATCTCCCTGTCTACCTGCGGGCATGAATGCAGCGTCTACAAACAAAAAGGACGTCAATACGAACAATGTACTATGTAAGGCATGAATAGTAATATGATGAAAGCATGAAGAAAGCATAAGATAAGGAGAACATTTTATACCTTATAATACCTCTTAAGACGATTGTCATGTATACTTAACCTTCCTCTAAGGGAAACATTTCATACATATACATATAACGATACCATACCCGACCATGTAGGTTTGGTGTCACCCATACCCGGCCATAGCAAGGCTCGGTATTGTCTGTACCAGACCATAACGAGGCTCGGTGTTGTCCATACCCAACTGCAGTGGTGTGTGTGCAATAGATATCATACCTTACCACATAAGCTCGGTGTTACAAAATAGCTATATATATATATATATATATATATATATATATATATATATATATATATATATATATATATATATATATATATATATATATATATATATATATATATATATATGTATATATTAATACATAAGTAAAAGCAACATCATCATCATTATCACTATATCTTTCTTTAGAGAGTCAACTGTCATAAGACAAGGTTAACAACGATGAACAAGATCAACCAAATCATGAGAACTTGGAGAATCATGAGCTTCTAGCATTTCTAGGAATTAGAACGTTATGGATATCATAGATGAATTCATGATGAGGAAATCATGCCTTTAGAAAGAAGGGTTAGGCTTAACATACCTTTACGACTCCTTATTTACTTAACGTTCTCCTCCAAAGTCCGCAAAATCTACATTCAAAAGGATTCATACTAAGGTTAAGTCTTAAAAACACTCTTAAGTTCAAACTAGAATAATTGACGAGCTAACGAAATTTGGGCAGCACTTCCTCTATTTTATCGACTTCCACCATATTACAAAACAACTCCCTAACAACATTCACAATATCATAATCGAGTAGTTATATTCAATTTAATCTCAAAACTCGTTCTCATAACCAATTTATATCAACAACTTCAACACAACCTCTTGTACACTTGTATATAACACTCCCTCATCATCACTATTACCCCTCATAACAAGATTATACTCAAAACATTCTAACAATTATAACCCAAGTTAATTTACTACTCAAAATATCATCAAATTCATATTTGAACTTCCTCTTCCACTTTCTTCCCTCAATCAAGTTGTTCAACAACCAAGCATTATCAATAACATGAAATAGATGTGAAAACTAACCTTTTATCATATAAGGATAAGCTTTGGATCAAATTATCCACTTGAGTGAAACCTCCAACTTCAACACCAAATGAATTCTTGGACTCCTAGTGAGCCTTTCAACACTTGAATCCCTTGATTCTTGCCTTTTGATTTTTGATTTCACTTGGGCTTGGTTGGATAGGCATAGGAGAAGGTTCTAGAGCTTTCATGGGTTGTGGGAAATAATGAAATGAAATAAAATGAACATGGGTCAAAATTATATATTAAAAAAAATGGCACCGACCTAGATTTACGGTCCACTTTTACAGACCGTAAAAATTATACGGTCCGTATAATTGGACCTAAAATCCTAACCAGTGGTTCACCCCTTTCTGGAATCAATTTACGGTAGGAGTCAGCCAGGTATACGGTTCGTAAAAATTATATGGTTTGTATATCTAACCTTAAAACCTACTTTTTCCTGAAACGTATTCTCGTTGATTTGTTCAACTTTAACCCTTCCAATACCTGCTAAACATGAACTTAACCCCTTTTAACTATAAGGTAAATTTGTCTGATCTCATTTAACCTTGATAACCCCCGTATCCAAGACTAGAACCACTAACGCAAGACGAATCTTCATGTATGAAACCACAAGGTATAACCGATAGGATGCCCACAGGGGCTTGTGTCACGACCCAAACCGATGAGTCATGAGTGTCTGACCTCTAGTGACCAAACACCCCTAAACACATATCTGAACCATACTGAACATCAAGGGCCTATAAACGGCATAAACTGATCTCTTACTGCCTCATGAAAGAATAACATTATAAACTCCGTACGTACCGTGCATACACATACATACCGAAAACAAGGTGCTTGACTCGCTAGGGCCGCTACATATCATGTACACAAAAGAATGGGAGCCGACAAGGCTACATCATCTGGCTAATACATACAACTGTCTGCAGACCTCTACTGGAATGAAAGTTGTAGAAAGGACGGGACAGGGCCCCGTCATACCCATAGGCATATATATCTCAAAAAGGCTAGCACACCAAAATAGATTGCAACTCTAGATCAATGGAGCGCACGTACCACCACCGATAGAGTCCCTACTAACCGGACCACCTATCGGTCTACCTGAACCTGTGGGCACGAACGCAGCCCCCCGAGCAACGGGGAGTCAGTACGGATAATGTAATGAGTATGAAAGGCGTAAGAACAATCATGTATATATAAAAATCATGAATAAAATATGAACTCATAAGCTGAAATAACTGTCTACATGTACTTGTATGAACTAGTATCTGTATGTATATGCATAAAATCTGTATAACTGACAATGCCTCTGTGGGCGCATAATATGCATGCTCATGCCTATCAATGTAGGTCGTACATATGTATATGCATATATAATGCCTGTCAAGCCTCTATGGCATCCCATCATATCATATGGGCCTCTCTGCGGCCATCATTATATACATTGCTGCAAAGACGTGCAGTCCGATCCTTATATCATCATCATGGTGCACCAGCTGATCAGGTGGCAATGTATATATAACGCCTATCCATTTTCCCATACCCCATATACATATAATACTTGCGTCTATAATGCCTTCCGGTCACGGGTCAATATACATATATATATGAATGAATGTAATGCATGAATAACTATATACATAAAACTGGACCCATGCATGAATAACTGTATATATAAAACTGGACCCATGAACAGAAGGAACCATCATAAACGGGGTACATGAACATCAAAGACTGAAGAACTCCTAATACTTCTAAGAGTAGAGTAATATGGAAGCTCACTTACTCGTTCGGTTATATCATAAGGTCATGTCAAAAGAAAGAAAGGATAGCCTTAACATACCTTGAAGTATACCCAATCGTCCAACTTCTACCTCTCGAACTTCTAAGTCTACAATCAAGATAACATAGGCCTTAATCAGACTATTTACCTTGCTTATTAATCATTTTAAATACGAATAGAGATTGACAAATTATGGGCAACATTTCCCTTATAAGCTTAACAACCCTTCAACTTCCCATTCAATCCAACATCAACTACAACAACAATAACAACACTTATATATAAATATATACTCAAATGTATTAATGGTCTAAAGCAATCTCCAAGGCAGTGGTATTTCAGATTTTACAAAGAGGTGATCTCATATGATTTCACAATGATTGATGAAGACCATTGCATCTATGTGAAGAAGTTTAATTGAATGTTTATAATCCTTTCCCTTTATGTGGATGATATTTTATTACGCGAAAATAATTTGGGGTATCTGAATAAATAAAATCATGGCTATCAAGGTCAGTTAACTTGAAAGATATGGGTGAGGCATACTATATACTTGGAGTTAAGAACCAAAGAAACCAGTCTAAGAGGTTAAAAAATCTATCTCAAGAAACATATATAAAGATAATTTTGGAACGCTTTCAGAGAAATAATTGCAAACCCATGGATACTCCTATAGATAAAGGTGAAACTTTAAGTCTTGAAATGTGTCCAAAGACAAAAAAGGAAAAGGGAAGACATGTCTACGGTTTCATATTCAAGTATTGTCGGGAATTTGATATATATAATGATGTGTACTCACATGGACGTTTGTTATGTCGTAGGTCTGGTTAGCAGCAGGTATCAATAATCTTGGAAAATATCATTAAAAAGTAGGAAGAGGACTTTTCGATACCTGGAAAAAAACTGCAGATTATTCACTATGCTATAGTGGATCTGATTTAATTCTTAAAGGTTATACAAATCCTGATTGGGATGGTGGAGAATGATAGAAAATCTGCTTTTGACTATGTTTTATTACTTAGTAGTGGTGTTATTTCATGGAAACGTAAGAAACAAACTTGCATGACCCTTTCAATTATGAAAGTAGAATTTGTAGCTTGTGCAACTGCAATACACAAAGTTATTTGATTAAAAAGATTCTTTGAGAATTTAGATATTATAAAAAATTCGTGGTCCCATGATTTTATATTGTGATAGTTAAGCGGCTATTGCATACATAAAGGATCCAAGTATCGCAGAAAGCCAAACACATTGAAATTAAATATAAATTTGTGAGAGACAAAGTAGCAAGTGGAGAAATAAATTTTCGATACATACCTATGCAAAGTATGATAGCTGATACGTTTACAAAGACTTGTTCGAAAAAATGTTATATTTATGTATTACCAAGGATACAACTATATTTATGTATTGTAAAATGACTTAATCATTAGAATATGCTCATCAATATTTCTCCTGAGTTTATGTATTGAATCTCTCAAACGAGCAATTGCCTCTTACATTCGGGAATGTGAAGAGATGAGACCTAATATAATCTTAACTAGTACGTAGTTATTGATAATGAAGGATGGTCTTGAGAACTAGTCAGACCTGTGAATTGCACCATCATGTTATGACTGATTTTGTAAGTCAGATGTGAGTTTCTCTGAGTAGATGGATTTGAGGATTATTGAAGTGAGAAGCTTGGGTTAGACATTTGGAAGTGTCTATAGCAAGCTTATACGATGTTGAATGAGTAAAAGAATGAGACAAACGCACCAATATAGAGTAAGAACACCGTAGCACATGTTTCATACCATGTGTGCTCAGCGACCAATGGGTTAATGGAAGAATAATTACTTGCTTCTTCATTTCGAGAGATCCGAAAAAGTTACATTATCTTTTTATTGGAATACCCTTTGACCTTTGTTGTTTCTTGAAGATTCAATTTTGTGTTCCTACTTTAGCATGTCATAATAGCCATGAGTGGTTCGGCAATGCAGTGCATGTCCAGAAAAGTAGTTGATCTAGAATAGACAGATTCGAGTAGAAAGACAATTAAAATTAGTAATTTAACTGCGTATCCACAAAAACATTACAAGATTTTGTTAAGCGTAATTGTGGATATAAAGTTAAACATAAACTTGAGTTTGCCTATTTAGAGGATAAGGGATCCGATAACTTGCTATTGGAATAGCGATTGATGTCGGGAGCATTGCGAATATTAATATCCTCTTGTTAGTAGTGAAGCCCTTCCACATGTAATTGCATTTATATGTGGAGCGCTTGTACAACTTTAATAGGTTTGGAATTATATAGCTCTTAATGCCCATAGGTCACACAAAGGTTTTGTCTATATAAATTAAAGGACAGCCCGGTGCACTAAGCTCCCGCTATGTGTGGGGTTCAGGGAAGGACGGGATGTGTCTATATGAATTATGTGTGTTATCGACATGGTATTGTTTTCAGGCAGATAGCCCACCATGAGCGAAGTTGAACATGTTGGATTTTTTGTCTGGGTTGTGAGTCGTTCCATGCGGACTGGCCCAACCCTATTAGGAGAAATATGATTAAGAGGTTAAAAAACCTCATAGAAATTACCTCACACATTTTAACCTCTATGGTTATTAACGTGAAAAGTGGGGGAGATTAGTTTCTCTAGGAATAACATCTTCTTAAAAAGATAGGAAACACTTTCTTCCTTGATTGACACCGAATTTATTTTCTTTAGTGCTTTAACAATACCTTAAACACACAAAAATAGGACATCTAGTAGGGATATGTAAGTTAGTTGCCTCGTGAAACTTAGTTAGGCTTGGAGGGATTTTTCAACACAACATCTGCAATTTTTTCGTTCTTGTTAACAGGTACACAATCATTGTTCCTATTACTGTCTAAATCTAACAATAACGACTAAAAATTCTAAAATAGTTGTGAAAAGTATATATACTAATATATAATGGTGAAATCAAAAGGTTTAAAGTTCGTCCATCTCAATTATATATAGAAGCTAAAATCTATTTTCAAAACGTAAATGCTCAATATTACGTCATATAATTCAAATAATGCAAATTTAATAATTTAATGCTTAATAAAGTTGAAGTTTGACATCTCAATCATAAATGGATTACTGAATCTATTGTAAGATTTCATTTAACTCATAAATTGATTACTGGAACGTTTTTGTAAATTAAAGTATATATGTTTTTATCGTCGTGTTACTCTACAAAGGAAAACAAAAAAAATCCTATCAAACTAAAATAATTAAAAGGATAAATCTCATACATTTCAAATTTTTAAATTTTTAAATCTCATACATTTCAAATTTTTAAATCTCATACATTTCAGATTTTTACATCCTACTAATTTAAGTATTTATATCGACTAAATGTTCTAAGATAGTTGTGAAAAGTATTTTAAAATAATAGTGAGATCAACAAGTTTGAAGTTCGATTCCGTCTCAATTATAGATGGATGCTAATATCTATTTTGAGAATGTAAACGCACAATATTACGTCATATTACTACTATATATAAGTGCCAATCTCAATTTTTGGTCGTCCTCACATTGCAAAAGAAGAATTTTGATTGGTTGGTTACTTACACATGGCTGTTATTCCTTGCTTGTTCCACTTTTAACACTCATCTGTTTTTCTTCAGCCCATATAACGTGGGCCCTGCAATATTTTGTCTATTTTGTTTTAGCCTCTTACTCCCTTTAATTTATATTATGAGTATCATATTTTTAACTTTTATATTTAGTTCAAAACAAATAGTAATTTTTACATAATCAAAAAAAAATTAATGGAGTAGCTTTTTTTCTTCTTCCAAATTTACCCTTATTTAGATAAATGAATTTTTACATAACCAAGAAATTATATTAAATTGGTACTATTTAATTAAGGATAATTTAGTGAAATCGTTTCGCTCCTCTCTAGATAAGTATTTATTTAAGGGGTGTGTCCTAGCTAATAATGCCATATCATATGAACCGAATGGAGTTTTAGATTACCCTTTACATTATTTATCATTATACATTTTAGTAAAATTTAGTCAATCGGAGCCACATTTTGGTTTCTTACGGGAGCATTATTAGATCTTGTTGATTACTCTCTCTTCATTTCAATTGATGTGGGACTTTTCATTTTTTAGAGTTAATTTGACTAAACTTTGAAGCTAAATTAAATTAGATCATTTTAATATTTTACATTAAATTAAGATATTTAAAAACTATACAAAAGTACTATAATTACAATTTTAACTGGTGATTAATATTTTTAAGTATAAACTATATATGAAGAACCAAATTGATTCTTGAGGTTCATTTAATGAATTTAATTTTTTCCTTAATATCGTCTAACACTAAACTAAAATCACCACATTTAACTAACATAAACTCTTTGGCAAAGATGAAATATCATGAGTGAAATTAAAACCTTATAAATACCAAAAAATCTATTTCAATCTATCAATAAGGAAATCATATAGTCAGAAATTCATAAAAACGTCAAAAAAATTTAATTGATGATTTTCATCGAGTTGTAATTATTGTATATAATTTAGATCATGTTACTTTACAAAATGTCGAGTCGCTTGTATCTCTTTGATATTTAATAATTCTCCTGCCAGACATCCTTCCCCATAATTTTTTTTTTTTTTTCAAAATTGTCTAACTAAGTGATTAAGAAACTTTAAAAATTTAAAAGACTTATCAACAATACATATTTAACATGCCACTGAATTATATTAAATATGCAGTAAAAAAATATGACACAAATTATACTTCTTTAACAAAAATATTACTACTTTTATATTTTGAATTTAATTAAATAATTTAATACTTAATAAATAGTAGCTACAAATGGTAATTTTATAAAAGTATATTTATGTATGATAATATAGTGCATAAGTTAGTTACACCATGTAATTTTTTCTTCTTTTTTTTTTTAATCTCTCTCTTCTTCTTTTTTCCTTAGCCATAACTTCTTCCCACACCACCATCCCTGCCACTACCGTCCTCACCGTTGCCGCCACCACCATCCACCCTTCTATTTTCTTTGCTTTTTCGACCACCTCACCCACTACCTTGACATTGTCGTCTTTCAAGTCTGCCATTATAGTCACCGCCATGCCACTTCTTCCTCTATTTTTGAACCACCGCCACCCATTTCTGTGATCACCGCTGTCACACCCCGAACCCGGGCCTGGACGTAATACGGCACCCGGTGCCTGACTACATGTGACCGAGTGAACCAACTGGCTGGCTGAATCAACATGTGATAATAAAACATATTGAATGCGAAAATAAAACTAACACATGCTGATATACTAAAAGTCTGACTGTATAAATCACTGAATGATACTAATCAAAGTTTGAACATAACAAAGTTTCCAATCATGGATAACATAAAAACCATGTGACTCTGACTGACTACTACTCTAGTCTATGAAGCTTCTGAAGAGTACTGAAACTACTGATTATTTACTAGGACAAGGCCCCGGCATACCTGTCTGTCAAAAATACTGAAAACATGACTGAAATAAGGATAACGCCTAGAAAGAACTGGGCTCACCGAGCAGCTGATATGAGAATCCTAGCAAGCCGATCCATCGTCCTTTAAATCAATACCTGCATCGTGAAATGCAGGCCCCGGAAAAAAAGGGACGTCAGTACATATGAATTATACTGGTATGTAAAACAACTGAATGAAAGAACCGTAAGTGGGGTGCTCGGGAAAGGGAAGCCCAAATCAATAAACATGTATATATAATCGAAACTCGAAATTGGAGAATCGAATCCAAATGTGTATGTAAAGTAATAGGTACTCCCTGTTCTGAATATGAATCACTTGTTTTACTGGACTTATAATCCATGGCCTCGGCCAAGAATAAGTACACAAATATGTGTCCTCGGCCCAAGTGCGCAAGTATCCACCATGGCCCCCATAAGTGCCAAGTATAAGTGGCCCCCGTCACGACCCAAAACCATGGGCCATGACTCGGTTTCCGTAGCCGGACACTCGTATACGAACTCGCTAGATATAATCGACTGAAACTAGGGACAGTAAGGAAATTTGTAAAAGCAAGCCATAGTCTCATAACGTCACATATCAGAACGAACCTGTCTCCTGAGGAGTTACATCTAACCAAAACATAACAAAATATGCAAGCCGACAAGGCTGCCACTATATACAGAATATCCAAAACGACTATGTCGATATAAATTTCGAATTAAGGCCCATATATAACCCACACGTAATTTGCTCACGTACCCCCAAGAGTATAACAGTGAAATATGACGGGATGGCCCCGCCATACCCCGGATATGCATAAGTCAAGTCTATATCAACGGATTCGTACCAAAACGACCAACCCGAAAAAGGGGCTTCCAAGCAAAACGGA
>NW_026718692.1:0-12948 GCF_029784015.1 Lycium ferocissimum | reverse complement strand
CGATAAGATACGCTACGGTAAGTAATGCTATGACGTGATCTGCCATGATCTGCCACGACAGGACATGATATGACAATTATGCTATGCTATGATATGCTATGCTATGACATGACACACTATGATACGACATACTATGACGAGATAAGGTAAGATATACTACGATATGATGCGAGATGATAATATATGACAGGGCATAAGTTCTATCTTTTCTATATTCTGTGGCTCCATGACATTATTAATTCTACATTATATTATTGCTAGTGTTATCATCCATGCCTTACATACTCGGTACACTATTTACCGACGTCCCTTCTTGTGGACGCCGCGTTTCATGCCGCGCGAGTCGGCGGGGCATGTGGACCGGATCCTTAGGAGCTATACCCGCGGTGCTTACGGCCGCTCCGGTTGTCCCGAGCCTCACTCCCTTGGTACTATTTTGTGTATATGTATTCTCGGCACGACAAAGACGCCCGCCCGTCTATGTATATATGTACCATGTCTAGAGGCTCGTAGGCAGATATGTACAGTTAAATATGTTCGTATTTTGGGATTGTTCGTGTCGCTGTATTATGTGATGAAAAGTTTACTATTTTATGTCTATGACGCCGCTATTAATGCTAATGAAAAAAAAAAGCACAACTTGTAAGGCCCGCCGGGTAACCAGAATATGATACGAGTCTAGGGAGTGCTCGGTACAAGTATCGGGTACTCGTCACGGCCCCTAGACGGGTCGTGACAAAAGATGTGGCGTTATGTTGTGTTTGATATGTGACGGGGATACGGAGATTTGAAACTTTCTGGTGTTATGCGTTCGTGTTATGGCGCCGACAAAGCGGGCGACCATATTTTCTCTTTGCCCTATGGATGATTCGTATTTTTAAAGTAAACATTTTGATATTTTGAAATGCATTTATTTTCTTCGTACCTCTATTTCGATTACGACTATTTGTATACTACATTTTCTCGCTTTGCATACTCACTACATATTTCGCATCGACCCCCTTTCTTCGTGGGCCGCGTTTCATGCCCGTGCGTACGCACGGCTTGGTGATCCACCGCCTAGACACCCTCTTCTCGTCGAGCCTGAGTGCTCCCCATATTTCGGAGCCTGCATTTTGGTATATATTCGTCCGTTGCATTTGTATATATTTGTTCAGGGGTACGGCGGGGCCCTGTCCCGTCATATGATTCCGTTTGTCTATTTAGAGGTCTGTGGACATGTATGTGGGTTATGCCCATTCTGTACAGTTGTGTGTGTATGTTATTTGTTCTGGGCGATCCCATTCGCCGTGGCAGCCTCGTCGGCTTGCATTTGTACATGTTTTGGGCCATTGCGCCATTTGATAGCCTTGCCGGCTTTTGATATATATATAGGCCGTGTTTGAGATGTGTTTGCGCCGCTGATATAACCGAGGCGTTTGATATTTGTGTCCGTATAAGCTATCTGTTTGCGACTCGGATTTATGAATGTGTTTGGGTGCCCGGCTGGCACTAGTCACGGCCACGGGTCAATGTGATGGATTGTGAAGCTAAGGCATGCCAAAAGAAGAAAGGATTGAGCTTTACATACCTCAAACGCTCTCAAAGCCACTCCGAACTCAAGACCCCAACCGACGCCTCGGGCTCTCCAAGGTCTACAAATACGTCATAATATGCCAAACATTAGCCATGGGCATTTACGCATTTAATTCCAAATTAGCACGTAATTCTACAGAAATTTGGGCAAAGATTTCCCCTGTAAATAGGCCAACCCCGAGAATTTAACTCGGCCAAATCAACAATAACAACAACAACAACCAACCTAGCAACATTAATAATCAATCCGAAAGGCAATACAACATTAATAACTCTCTTTTCCATCATTCAACAACTTTCAATATATTCAATTTAATCGGCTTACCTTCGTGCCAACATCAACGCTTATACATTCGAATACTAACCCGAACCCATACCAACAATATTCAAAGACATTCCAAGCAATTCATACAACATTTCAAACAATCCAACAATTTCTCCAAGTCACCCGAAACCAATCCCCAACCCGAGAATACAACTATAACACCTCCCTTACTTCCAAATCATGATTTGTATCAACAATCCACATTCTAACAATGTCGTTCGCATAAATACACAAATTACATTAAATACACAATAACCTCCAAATCAGTCCGCAACAATTACAACATCAATTTGAGTCATTAAACATTCATTTCCAACATAGAATTCATAACGACGACGACTAAAACATTAAGCGATATTAATTCATTTCTTGTCACATAAATGGCCTACATTCGGCCAACACCTCCCACCAACATATATAGATGGTTCTCATTCATTACTCCACTCTACAACAATTAACATACTACATAGAACTTAATTCATCACTTAAACATAACACAACATACACACACCTCACACGGCTAGACACTACATTCACAACCTCCACTCCAACATGCCATATTTTATGATTTTCATCCATTTTAACATACTACAACATGCATACAACCTTTATAACACATAAAACATAATCAATTCTTACCTTTCTTCTTCAACTCCACACTTTGCCTAGGGTTTGCAATTGACACAACGAATGGTTGGATGACCCGAACAACGCTTCCACGCTACTTAGGGACCTCAACTTAGTGGGTTTGCATCAAAGAAATAATTTTGGGATGGCTTGAATTGAAGTTTATTTTTTTGCTCCTTGGCCGAGAGCCAAGCTTGTTGTTCTTCAACTTTCTTGATTTTTTTCTAAGTGTTGGAAATGAGTATAGATGACTTAGAAGTCATCTTTTAAGCCCCTTGATGAATCATACATGTGTCCCTTAGCCCACACAAGTGTTGGACCAATTAAAATTGTCCACAATTTGTGTGGGCCAAATCCCACACCACACGGCCAATACATAGAAAAATGCATGATTTTAAAGTTCCATAAATTCCAATTTTGGTCCCAAATTTTCCTAATTGTTCCATACCAACAAATTCATGCACAACTTATGACTCAAAATAAAATCGAAGGTCAAAAGTCCCGACTTTGTATTCCGGAATGGTTTCGTCTCTAACTTATCATAGTTAATCCGGATTGTTCCAATGCACACAATACGGGATATAACATTCTCCTTCAAAATGGTGATTCTCTCCTTGAACTTCCTCATGATCACCATTCCCTATATAGCCCTCATATTCCCCACCGTCACACCCTTTATAGCTCCCATAGTCCTCCCCTTCATTACTACAACCATCATCGTCATAACAATCATAATCGCCACCACATGAATCGGAATCCATGGAGAAGTACCTGCAAAGAACACTTAGCAAACACGTTAGTAGTAAAGAAACCTCACCACACTCGTGTTTACACTCGTTTGTGCTCGGCTAGCACCACTCAAATGAAATCACACACTCTTGCCTTTTACCACTCAAATGGATTGGCCGATGTTGATTCTCGATTAGATTCGGTTGCTTGCAAGGTGCACAATTTCTACTCTAGATCGGAATGGATTACTGTAGACTCAAGAAGAACAGACGACTCAATTAAATCAAACGCACTTGAATCTAGAAGGTATCAATGAAGATTAAAAGAGAAAAGAACGAAGAAATTGGCATGAAAAGAATTACGGACGTAAGAACTAGTTAACAACCAAGTAAGGATCAATTACTAGTTGTTAATTAGTTAGAAGAATCAAAGAAAAGAAGGTAGGAAAGAAACAAACCGTTTTGGACACTTAGAAAAATTAAGATTTTTTTTTTTGTGATCAGGTATTAGCCGTGCGTCGCGGGCACGACGCGTAAAAATTCGTCTCTGAATTTATTTATTTATTTTTTTGGAAAAATCAGAAAATAGGACAAAGTATTTCCGATTTTCTTTTCTTTTGGGATACTTACTTGGCCCACAAACACTTTTTCACAACTTTGTTTGACAGCTTTTGGATCAAATGGCCTTTTGGAGAGTCTTCTTCCTTATGAAGATTTGAAGGCCTTCAAGAACACAAAAACAATTCAAAAATTCAACTACCCTCAAATCACTCCAAATTGGCTCAAATTTCGGATCTAAGTTCTCTTTGATGTAGAGAACAAAGCCCAATAGGTTTCAACCTTCAATTTCACCTTCTTCAACAAGACCCACTTTCAAGTTCTCAAAGTTTTCAAAGCTTCAAATTCCAAAAATGGTAGATCCTTCAATCCTTGGCCAAATACCTCCAAATTTCGGATTTAGAGTCCTTATCAACTAGAGAACAAACCCCAATCAACTTGAACCCTCAATTTTTTTTCTCCTTCTTCAAACCCACCAACCTTGTTCTTGAAGCTTTGAAGCTCAACAATGGTGGAACACAAACCCCAACTCCAAATTGACTCAAAATTGAAGATATAGACTCTAGAAACACTAAGAAACTCTAATCTAAAATAGATTCAACAAAATCAACAAGAAAAAAATTCAATTTTTTTTTTGTTGAATCAAAACCCAAGATTAGATTTGATGAAACAAAACTAAGCTAAGCTCTGATACCAATTAATTCAAGAACGGATACGCGAAAATGAGAATTAAGAAAATAAACAAAAGGAAAAGAAAAGATAGATAATTTGACACAACTTAAGATTCAATTTAGCAATCAAAGTTATATAAAACCAAGACCTCTAAATTATCATCAAAAGAAACACCAAATTCTTAACTTGACCTCAAGGGAATTGAATTTCCCAAGCAACCAACCTCTCAACAATAAAAGATTCAAGAAGAGCCTACCAAAGGCCTCTCACAAGTTTCTCTCGCTAGAGATAACCCTAAAATACTCAAAATATTCATAATTCATCAAAAGCTAAGTATTGAAATGTTTAGTCTACTATTTATACTAAGAAAATAAAGAAGACACTACATTATCACAATTATACCCTTAATGAAGTAAGGGCCTTGTTTGGATGTCTTTCATAGAAGTGAAACTTGAAAAGGCTTGCATTTAAGTACTAGCCTCTTTTGCATGCATAGCCCCCTTCTCCAAATAGCCTCCCAAGCTATCTTCCATATCTTGAATGTGACATTCTTGAAGCCTTCCATCCAAGCTTTCTCCCATATCTTGAAGGCCGTCCTATGTGGACCTCCCACGATCTTCAAAGACTCCATCTTCATGAAGCTCGATGGAGTTGGGCTTGCATCATGTCCCGTCCTTATGTCTTAGTACTCCAAAGAGAGGCTCGTAGATACGGATGCATGGGTAGTAGTTGTCTCATGGATACATCAGTGTATATTCTTGTATATCATTTTGCAGCCGTGAGAGCTTATATATTGCCTTGGAGATTATATATGTCCAGGATGAGTATGATGACTAGCGTAATGAGTGGTGCTCGGTAGTTAGCTTCGGGTACCCGTCATGGCCCTCTAGTCGGGTCGTGACAATAAATCCTCATATGCTAGAAGATATAGCTCCCCAAATTTGGACCAAAAATCCTATCCAGAATTCTGCCAAATTTTTCCAATGTTTCGACAAACTTAATTTCTTCGATTCGCTTGATCTTTGAACCTTCCAATACTTACTAAACATGCTTTTAAACTCTTATATACACAAGATACACATGTCTAATCCCATATGACCTCGAAGTTTGTCTGGCTCTTCGAAGTCTACGACGACTAACTCGCTACGAAATCTATGCACAAAAGTACAAGGTGTAACACACAGGATCACCAACCGGTGTCGACACCTCAAATGGTTTAATCAACTGGGCTTTTACCCCAAAATTTCCAGAAATATATGCAGTAACATATGATAAAGTGGAACTGGGATCTATCAATGCATATACATCATGAAAAGAGACTGATAGTATACTTGTGACTACATCTGGTGATGACTCAAGGTCCTGCGGACCAGCTAATGCATAGATGCGATTCTGATGACCGCCTGAGCTAGATGCACCACCCCTGCCTCTACCTCTACTAAATGGTGTTTGAGGTACTGGCTTTAGGAGATGTACTGAAGATGGCGAGGCGACTACTGATCTAGTCGGCTGGGCCATACCACCCCTGTCCCTAGACGGAGAATCTCTCACAAAGTCATTGGGATTCCCAAAAGTAAAACACACATCCTGATAGAATCCTACTTAGGAAACTCTAGAAATGAAAAACGAAAGTAAAGAAAAAATTGAAAATAAAGAGAATTGAGGATGAGAGGATTAGAGGATAAGAGCAAGACCCAATGAATAATGAACCTATGGGCAAACTTAAGTATATTAAACCCAAACCCTCCCAATTTGATTCAATCTAAAGAACCTATACTATTTGAATTCAAGGAGAGTCAATTGAAGTCCACAAATGAGCAGTACAAGTATGAATTCAATAGAAAAGGATTCATGTAGCAACAAAGAAATAGCACTCAATTAACCAAACAAACTATGATTAATAAGTAGCTAAACAATTTGTCAAACTCACAAGTTTCATCAAAATTCAAGGTGAGGTGAAATGAAGACTAAGTTAAGCATATTACAACAAAGGCCCTAAAGTGGCACTTTGCACAAATTAACCCAAAATGGCTCTTCTTCACTTGAATTGCAATCCAAGCCTTGAACTTGCGATTCTAGCCTCAAATTGTATTCTTAGCCATGAATTGCACTCCTTAGCCACGGATTGCACACATAGCCATATTTATGATCCTAGCCACTTTGAATAGTAGCTTCCTCTTCCATCACCACCCAAGCTATCTCCCAAATGTTGTACACTCTTGAGATCCTTTCCTCAAGCTCTTCCAGTGCTCCTCTCCTCATGAACATGGCTTGAAGTACTTAGAGCTCCCTTGCTTGGCTACGAGTGAAAGGCCATGAAGGAGTTGTGCCAATTGGGATCATATCATCCTCCCTTTCTTGGAGAAGTTTCGTCCTCAAATCTAAAGGCATACCTACGACACAAGAAGATAGATCACTTACATTGAAAACATTATGGACATTCTACTCACTTGGTAAGTCGATCTTGCAGGTATTGTCATTGATCTTCTCAAAGACTTTGAAAGGTCCATCTCCTCTTGGGCTCAACTTCCCTTTCCTCAATTGGGGAAACCTCCCTTTTCAAAAGTAAACCCAAACCCAATCATCGGGTTGGAAGTCCACTCTCTTTCTTCCATGGTTTTGTCTTTTCGCCACCTTGGTGTTGATCTTATCAATGCTTTCCTTCACCTAGGAATTGATTTTCACCATTTTGGCCGCCCTTTTCTTTGCATCTAAAACTCACCACAACATCACTAGACAAAGGAGTTAAGGTTAAAGGGATTAAGGGATTAAGCCATAACACAATCAAAGGTAAGTACTCCTTCCAAGAAGTGGGTTTTTCTCTAATCACACACCTAAGCATGCTCCATAGGGTCGTATTCACTACATCAGTTTGACCATCCGTTTGAGGTTGGAAAGAAGTAGAGAACATGAGTTTGGTACCAAGTGTACCCCAACGACTCTTCCAAAAATGACTAAGAAGCTTGGAATCCCTATCACTAACAATAGTGTGAGGCACTCCATGTAATTTAAGCACATGATTCACAAATAAAGTGTTATGCCCCGCACTTTGCACGTTCGAATATTTGGAGATGGTTGCGATAAGCTAAACACAAGTGTTATAAATCGTATTTTGAATATTTGGACACCTTGGGATTTTGAGACAAGTTAAGGACAACGTAATGTGTTGATCCGGTTTGACATATAAGTTGGTTATGAAAATTTTGGATGTGGAAATATGAGGAAAGGCTAGGGGTAAATGGGAAATTCACAAAGTGACTCAAGGAAATATTATGAAAGGCCAAGGGCAAAATTGAATTGGCAAATTATTTATTCATGAAAAAAGAAGAAGAAAGAATATGGAAAATTAGGGGCATGTGCCATGCACATGGGTGTGGGCCATGTCCCAAGTCATCTTTAATATATGGCACATGGATGAAAATTCATCACATGGCCATTTGGAAAATTCAAGAGAGTAGGAGAAAGAAAGAAAAGAAAGAAGATGAAAAAAACAAGCATGTATTCGGCCAAGGTGGGGGATTTTCCCCCTATGAAATCTTGTTCCCAAAATTATTTTCTTGTTGTATTCCCACTAATTCAAGGGTCCTCTCCAACGTGGTATAATTGTTTCGGAAGATAAGCCGTTCGCTTGGCCGTTTTCGCATTTGGGTCAAGTAAAGAAGTTGAAGGAAAGAGGTAAGATTCAATCCCTTTTATATGTTATGAAGGATTCATTTATGTTGTAGTATGTAGAGATGGTTAGAATTCATGAAAATATGGAAGTTTGTATGGTGTTTGTATGTGTGAAGGTGGCCGTGTGGTTGTGGATATTGTATAGCCAAGATGAGTTAATTTTATGTAATATTCTAGTTGTGGTTATTGTGGATTTTATATTGGAAGTGAAAGTTGAATGAATTTGGTTGAAGTTGAATATGGCATAGGCCGTGTGGTGCATGGTGTTGAAATAAAAATAAATTTATTTTGTTTAGTATGTTAGTTGTGTTGTTGGTGATGAATTGGTAAGTAGGAAATGTGTTGAGATGTTTTTGTTGCATATGTATGGATTTTGGATGGAATATGGAAATTGATGAAATTGTTGAGTATTGGATATATGGCTTGGAATGTTCTTGGTTTATGTTTGAATGATCCTAAATTAGTATGTGAATATGGAAATATTGATATTGATCTATGAGTACAAAGTTGGATTTGGAGTTGTTGCATTATTTGGAAAATAAGACTATTTGCGCTAGAATGCGTTTCTAGTCGATTGTTAATGTTATATATATTGTCGTTGGTATGGTTGTTGTTGTTTTGGCCGAGTTTGAATCTCGGGGATGATGTATATATAGGGGAGATGCTGCCCAAATTTTTGTAGCCAAGAATTGGTTAAGATCGAATTCTTAAAACCTTATGATTAATATTTGGTAAATATGACCAAATGTAGATTTTGGACGAAACGGGACTTGAAGTTGGACGAGCGTAAAGGACGAATAAGGTATGTAAAGCTCCACCCTTTGTTCTCTTGGCATGTCCTAAGCATAATAAGTTTTGATGCAAGCCTCGGGGACGACTCTACTCCTAGGAATCCGAGCTTAGATTTGGCCCTTTTTCATTCAATGGAATTGAATTAATACTCTACGTTTTGTTGGCAAAATAGCTTAAACATCTGTAACTGTCACAAATGAACCCGAATTACTTTGAGACCTTCACAAGTGGCTCCATAAAGCCTGATGTTCATAATTTCACGTACGTCACCTTCACTTGACCCGAGGTGGGCCCCCAACCTCCGAGAATTTTTCCACGTTGATTTAATTGACTTATTTTAAGCGTTATGCAAGTATGATTTATGACTAAGTTCTGATTATTAAAGAGTGATTGTCTCAACTTTTCCCTTGAGTTCTATGACCCCTACGGTTTAAATGTGACTATGAACCCAATGGTTTTGTTAATATGGTTATGACGCATGTTATGCTTCCGAAAGATATTTGATAAGACTAATGTCCGACTTTCAAATGATATTCCGTTGACTACTTCATTGAGTCTTGAAATGTTTTATTGGTATTTGGTTTCTCACTACTCCACTCGCAAGCTCAAGATGTCTTTTCACCGAGTCCCGGGGCCGGGCACGCATTCGTGCAACTCTTCGCATTGTTTACCGAGTCCCCACTAGAGGGTCCGGCACGCTATACATGTATATATATATATATATACGATGTGATGATGGAGATGGCGTGCCGGATGACATACCGAGTCCCTTGCTAGCGGGCCGGGTACGTTATTCACCGAGTCCCTCACCGTAGGGCCGGCGTATGTATATATATATATACTCGCATGCACACATGATTATGTTATGATTTACTCACCGAGTCCCTCACTGGAGGGCCGGGTATGGCATATATGTACGGTAACATGATGATACGATTATGATGTGATTTTATCTACCGGTATGTGTATATGTATAACAAATGTTTTCCAAAAGGCAAGTCTTATGATTTTCCCGTACTCCTTACTTCGCATGATCTCGCTTATTATGTTTCATGCTTTACATACTCGCATATTCCGTACTGACCCCTTTCTTCTAAAGGCTGCGTTTCATGCCGCGCAGGTACACCCGCACGAGTTGAAGATATTAGCGAAGATGTCTAGCGGGATTGGCGAGCTCCATTTCCTCCGAGCGCCGCCGGAACCGAGCATTATGATATGGATTCCCGTCCCGAGTTAGAGACTTTGCAGACAAAGTGGGGTATTAGATGTCTTATGTAAATGGCTATGTGAGCGGTATATTATTGTGCGTTGCGTTAAAAATTTCATATGTTGCAAGATTTTATTTGATTTGAGGAAAAAAAAAAAACATATTATTCTTCGATAAATTTTTGTTATGTGTATTTGTGTCACGAATTGAGAGCCAGCGTGAGTATGACTATTATGTGAGTCCGCGGGTTCGCTCGGCCCCGAATAAGGGTCGGGTGCCCATCACGCCCTAACGGAAATTAGGGTGTGACATAAAGATGCTACATGAGGTGCATCATCACATTTATGTCATGGTATGAAATGAGACATTTTTGAGAACCTATCAACAACAATAATGTCAAGCCCCAAATCTGGAGAGGCATGGTCGGCTCCCAGTGCCACACTCGGCCGAACGAAGCACTTTGAATTTGTAACTCCAGAGGGGTAACCCTCTACTTAGGCCGATAAGGCCTACATGCAAATAGAAGATACAAACAAAGACGACAAGGCCACACTCTATACATATATAAAGACGGGCTATCTCATCTGAACGGGGCACGCACACCTAAAAATATATTAAACTGAGCAAGTCGACGAGGCTACTATGAACGTATACAACTAGCAGTATCAAAAATAGACATATACAAATGCCAATAGGGCTACCAGCTGACATACTTTATACAGGAATAGTCTACAAGCCTCTAAGGAAAGCATAACTATATCATGGTCAGGATATGGCCCCGGCCTAACCATCATATCTGCAACACAAAGAGATTCCAAAAACTAGACCTGACAACTCCGGATAAGTGGAGCTCACCAATCACCGATGTCGAGTCCTCGCCATTTGGGGAGTCTATCTATTTGTCTATCCGCACCGTAGGGCATGAAACAGCTTCCTGTAAAAGCCACATCAGTACGAAATAATGTTTCGAGTATGCAAGGCAATAGAATAACTGGAGATGAAATTGAACTGGTAAAATATAACAATCTGGAGGCCAAGAAATACCCTGAAATGTCTTACCTGATCTGTTTCATGTGAAATGTAATACAGTAATAATATATATCTCAATGACCAAGTGGCCAGGCAACTGTAAAATCTCACTGACCATGAGGCCAGGCAATAATATCTCACTGACCTGTCGGCCAGGCAATAATGTCTCACTGACCCGTAAAGCCGTGCAATAATGTATCACCGACTCGCAGCGCTATCAATGTCTCACTGACCCGTAGGCCAAGCAATAATGTCTCACTTACCAAGTGGCCAGGCTAAGAAAAATATATGCATAGCATGCTGAATATCAAGTACATACTGAAATGTATAAAGGTGCTAGCATGTCTCTTTCTAACCCTTCTTATATCAAGGAGCTAAAGAAAGGATAGAAATACCTCGAAAGATATAACATAATACTTAGAAAGTTGTGCACTTCTATGACAATATCTAACCGATAGTTTCTCTTTATGAGTTTGTTAAGCTCTTACTATGTACGGAATCATGTCAAGAATGAAAGGATAGCCATTACATACCTTATAGCAATCTGTCCAATAACCATGTTGAACTCAACTTATCACACCTTAATCTACAACAATGATAATGATGCTATCGTAAAGGTACGAAAGATATAATTATCGTACAACGAATGATAACGTTATTCTATATTAAAATGGGCAGCATCTCCCCTAATTTTAATACTTTCCCCAAGCCTACAATAGGCATAATAATGACTATAATGTCACGACCCAACCGATGAGCCGTGACGGGAGTCTGACCTCTAGCGACCAAACACCCCTATACTCATATCTGAATCATTCTGAACATTAAGGGCCCATAAAATGGCTTAAACTGATCTCACTAGACGACATCATGAACGCCGAACAATCAGATATACATAAATATGCCGAAGGAACAGTGCAAAGCCAACTAGGTCGCTACATATACTATACACAAAAGAATGGGGTTTACGGGGCAAGCACATCATCTCGACTACTATAAACAACCCCGCCCGCGTACCTACCGGAATGAAAGCCGCAGAAGGACGCGGGACAGGCTCCGTCATACCCATACGCATACACATCTAAACGGGTAACAAAACGTACTATAGCTCGATCGAAACGGGAGCGCATCGACCACCGTTGCATCTGAAGAGGGGTCCCACCGAGCCGGACCACCGTTCGTCTCCCCCGTACCTCGCGGCATGAACGAAGCTCCCCCCGAGCAATCTGGGAGTCATGACGGAGCATCATACCGACATGTAAAGCATAAGAAAATATCATATATATATATATATATATATATATATATATATATATATATATACATGAGAATCATGGATAAGATCTATACTCATACGCTCGAAATAACCGAACGCATGTATTTGTACGAACTAGTATCCGCCCGAACCGCATAAACTCGTATAACCGAAAATGCCCCCCGCGGGCGCACACACGCACGCGCTCACGCGCACAACGAAAGTGTCATACATTTGTATATACGTGCGTATATAACGCTCGGTGTATGCGCGTATATAACGCCCGTCTCTTTCTCATTTCATACTTCCGCCTCTCTCGCGCTATCATATATGATTGGCCGCGATACTCGTAGCCGATTCTCATATCATCATCATAAGGCACCACCGATCGAAAGTGTACGCGTATATATTGCCTACCTTTTCCATACCCCATATACATATAATACTACAGATATATTTCGGCCGGCGGGTCAACATACAAATATATAAACGAAGTATTTATGAATAA
>NW_026718691.1:0-13095 GCF_029784015.1 Lycium ferocissimum | reverse complement strand
ATTAACTCATGATTCTACGGCTCCCCCGTCTGTGGCCCCTCTTAATTGTTGTACTCTTTTGCCTTGCTCTTTATTTCTCTACTAGTAAACAAATTTTAAAGCTTAGATAGGGCCCTTTTCCTTTCCCCGGCCCCGGGTGTTTTATTTTAGATTACCCCTTTTTGTACTAGTTGTCCTTATATTTTTTCACGCCCCCAAAAACCCGGGGGCCGTGACTTGCCCCCCAAAAACCCTACCTTTGAGTGCCATACTCTTTTTCCCAAAACCATGAGAAACCATTTCCCCTTTTCGTTAATTCGGGGAAAACCCCTTTGGCCCAATAAAATCTTTAAAGAAAATAAAACATAAAAACCCCGCCCTTGGTCGCTTTACCGGCCTCGACTTCTCGGCCCTTCCAGGGGAAACGTTTAAAAGTCCCCCTTTTTTACAGAGATACCATAGCTAAGTATCGACTTGGCGGGCTCGACGGATGGGGCTGCAACCCGGTGATACCCCGGGGGGAAACATCCAATCCCCCTCCCCCGTCGCTGAAAACCCCGACCCCCGGAAAAAAGGGGGCCCGGTACGAATAGTGTCTGCCCCGACTATGTAAGGCATAAATAACATCATAATAAGAAGTATAGAACATAACGGGGATAAAAGACTGACCAATACGTTTGAGTGCCTCTTAAGGCGGATACCATACGTACAACTTTAACCTTTTTAAATCAATATGTACATAAAATCATGGAAGACATACGAAATATTTCAATGAATGTGCAAAGACAAATTAAAAACATCACCACGCAGGCTACGGCGTCACCTACTGTCAAGCGTATGTGCCATATATACGCGCATCCATGACAAAGACGCGGCGTAGCCCCACCCAACTTATGCCATATATTCACACATCACAACAAAGGCCACGAGCGTCACCCTACGTGCAGCCCCGCGCCATATATATACACGTCCACGACAAGGCCACGGCGTCACACCCCCCGTTGTGCCATATATACACACATCTGTAACAAAGACCTGACGGTGGCCCCACATCCAGCGTGCCATATATACACGCGTCACAACAAAGGCCACGGTCATCACTGTCAATTGTGCCATATATATATACACAACAAAGGTCCGGCGTCACCCACCCTGTCGGTGCCTTATATATACACAACAAAGGTCACGGCGTCACCCCGCGCTATTTTATAGCGTGCCTTATATATGCGTAGAAAGTGAAAATGAGTGCGCGCATATTCAAAAATGAAATAATAGAACTACGTAATGTCACAAAATAGCCATATACATATATTATACTCATGGCATGCATAGGAGTTCATATAGAAGCTATCGCTCTATCTCACCTTAAAGGAACAATTTATAAGGTGAGATCAACAACAATGAAATAAATTGAAAAAATCATGAAATAGCTTAACATTTTCATATCATCGTTGAAATCGTACTTGAGACCTTTACGCATAAAATCATCCTCACGTAACCCTCATAAAAACATTCTCATTTTTAACATCATAAGAAGCTTTAAGAGTCATAAACTTCTAGCTTTTAGAATCAAGGAGGTTATGGAAACACTTATGGAATCATACCATAGGAATCATACCTTTGAAAGAAAGGGACGAGCCTTAACATACCTGAAATTTCACGTTGCGGCTTTTCCGCCTATTTTCAGTTTCACAATCTACCTATAAGACCATTCACACTATGGTTAGGCTGACAGTTATATACGTATCCTAGACCTTCAAATTAAGCCTCCTTAGAATCTGTAGAAATTTAAAAGATCTCTCCCATGCAGAATATGTCGACCGAATTCATAATCCAACAACCAACAACAACAACAACAATACCAACATCACAACAATATTATCAACACCAATAGGCTCTCTAAAACATCCCACACGATGTTTTCCCAATTTCTCAACTAAACATAACAATATCCACAATAACATAATCAAAGAATTATATTCAATTTAATCTCAAATTAATCCAAAATCTCTCTTTCAAATTCATTCCATAGTCATTATCTTCACTTTAATAATTTTCAACTTCTATACTATGATTCTCTTCTTTTATAGACTTTCTAAACCTTCAAATCAACTTAATCATGAGAAATAGGATGGAGAACATACATTACACTAGAAGAACTTCACCCCACTCAACTTCTTCCAAGACTAAATTCATCACAATATTAAGTGGAGACAAGAACAATCCTTCTCCGAACAATCCTTCTCCATGACTTAGGTTGGGGTTTTGGAGTTTAATCCACTTTTGTGATGGTATAGAATGTTTTGGAATCGTGGAGAGCCTTCAAGAATATTCTTGTAGTGGAGAGAGAAGTGCGAAAAATTCTAGAGAGGTGTGGAGAGGTTAGGGGAGTTCTAGAGGATTATGGAGTTGAAGAAAAATGACTAAATGAAGTGTAGAGGCCCTTTTATAGGTGCCAAATTCGGATTGGGCTGGGTCAAAACATAAGTGGGCTTTTAAGTGGATTTTTCGGATTTCCGCCCAGGTTCGGGTTCCTCTGACTGTCTGTTTTAAAATGCCCATAACTCCCTGTTCTTATGTCGGATTGACGAACGGTTTGTTGCGTTGGAAACTAGACTCAATGAAATTCATTTTAGGCTTTTGAAACACCTTAAAACCCCTCATATACTCAGAGATATACCCCTCCAAAATTGACGCAAAATTCTATCTAGAATTCTGCCAACTTTTTTCCAAATTTTCGACAAACTTATTTTCTTCGCTTTGCTTGGTCCCAGAATCTTCTAAAACTCTCCATACATGATATTTATCATTAATCATACTTTATAATGGTTATGTCCTTTGGTTTCGAGGTTGTCCTTCCCGGTTACGACTTACGAGATCTTAATTCATCCTTTACTTCATTGTTACGAACTTCCCAGGGCTTGTACTTTCCAAAACTTCATAGAACGTCTCAGATACTCCATTAATATGGTGAAGTATGTGGCATGCTCATGCTCTGAGAATGTGAGGTGTAACATATGCATACCATATCATCTCCTTTTAACTCCTTGGTCTAACCCCTCTTAACTCCTTACAATATTATCATATTCATATTTGAACTTTTTCTCTAATTTCCTCTCCTTAGTTTTTGCATAATTACAAAATAAACTCATGAACATGGAACTAAGATAAAATCCTACTTAATCATAATTTCCTCTCGATATGAGTATGTTTCCCTCCATAAGTCTTGGCTCTCTTATACCGGTGACTAATTGAGACTTAAACTAACCTCCATTCTTCTTCGGCTCCCTATCATCGTTCTTGCACCATTCTGTTAGCCATTTCATCATGGCGATTGTTCATATGGTTCTATGTCATACACTCTCATAGTTGATATAACCGGCGACTTGAAATTTCACGACTTACGAGATACTCCCCAATCTAGGTCAGTACTGTTGTCCTGCTATCCATAGGCACACTATCTTCCTTTCCTTTGAAGATTATTGAACTTCCTATAAATATTCCTCTTCTAAAGATTTCATCTTTTCTAGTGGTACAACTTCTTTTTAGTAGTCCCGATTGTCCCTTATACTTATCCCTGGTCACATGCGGATTTTCTTACTCCTTCTGTTACCCCTTGGAGTACTTTACTGCATATCTAAATGTACCTAAAATTTCTTCGGCGTGAGTGATTCGAGTCATAGTCCGGAATACGACGTATCGCATTGGCGAAACTTATTCTCCTTCCCATATTTGTCTCCTGATATACCTGTATTTAATTCATTCTCACTTTTCTTTAGCACATTCTTGACATATCGGTTCATTTTGAAATTTGACTCCTTCAATCCAATATGTTTCCCTCTTTTGAGCTTGGGAATATTGTAGCTCATCTTAGAACTGAATTTGTTCTTCCCTCCTTTTAAAGGATGTTCTCATATACCCGTAACCCTTGAGTATTAACCGTCTTTGGTAGTCATCTGGCCGACCTTAGCGATCCTTTAAACCCTCTATTCCATATAATGCCGGATTTCTTTTCATCGCATGGTTTAACTTACTTTCCTTTTTGCTAGTTGAGTTCTTGTATCAAATGAAAATACTTATACATATCGGATACAATTCAGATGCCTTCTTTATTGTCGTTTCACTTCTACCTTTCATGACTAGTAATCCTCTAGGCTAATAAATTAATGGGGACGTTGGAATTCATTAGGCCCCTTATGGAGTGTCTAACTAAACCATGTTTCTTTAGCCCTAGTCTTTCTTCACGACTATCTTCTTAATATCCTTGAAATTCTCCTTGCTCTGGGTTCCCAATTCCGATTTATGTCTATACTATACCATTAAAAGTTGGTATTCCACACCATCTATTCCCACGACTCGTCCTTTCATTAGCTTAGCTCATCTTGTCCCGTAATTCTCCTTAACTACTTTTTTGCATCACAGCTATACATCATAGTCCTTCTAGTGTTCTATCAGTTCTTGTTCTTATCATGAAATCCTCACAAAGTACACCCTTTCCTTTCTTCTTTCGTCGAGTCTTCCTCTTCCTCTATGATATTAAAACTTGCACACACATATATAGATATATATCTCGAATTTTCTCGGTTTTCTCTATGATCGCATCTTTGCATCTTTCACACAACCATTGTCTTATAAATTCAATTTGTTTCCCTTGGGCAAGCTTATGACTCATTAACCTTCTCCTTGTTGTCAGCGGCCACATAATTCCCTTTAACCATTTCGTTAACACTTCCTCCTTCCTTTTGTCCTCATAGTTCCTTTTATTTTCTTTTACTCGTAAAACGCCTGTTTCCATTAGTCATCCTTTACTCTTAGGTTAGGAAACTTTGGAGTGTTTCGTTACGAGTGCGAATCCCTTTTGACGCTGAAAATCTCTTCTTGAGGTATTTTCTTCCCTTAAATAGGTGTACCAATCATGGGTTCACATCCATTCTCCTGGTTAAATCTCAGGAGTTTAAAATTTTCTCGTCGCTCTCCTAAGATCTATTTATTTCTTCTCAAGGATGCACCTTTATTCATTATTTACAACCTTCTTTGTTCTAGTTATGAAAACGTATAGGTTGCTTTCATCCCTTGTCACATACAACATTACTCTATCTCCCGTTGATTTATTTAAATTTGATCCTATCGTACACTTTCACTGCTTTCATCCTAACCTTTTCCTCAAACATATATATATATATATATATATATATATATATATATATATATATATATATATATATATATATATATATATTACTTGATCCTCAATGTGTATACGTTTTCCTTTTCCAAGTTTTTCTCCCCTTCATGATATCATAACCTTCTTTTTCCTAATGCTCGTGCTTACATAGTTGATCGCGTTACCGCTATCCGACTTTAATTCCCGAGAAAACCCAATCTTGATTCTTTTTGTAGCGCTTGCTACCTTAATTTTGACATACAGCACAATCAATATTTTTAACATGTCTTAACATCAATCATAAGGGTATACATAATACTAGATGTAACCACTCATGACTTATCTTTTATCGCTTTTGAACACCTTTTCTTGCAAGATATCCGGTTGCCATTTGATTTTGTCCTGAATCTGTCGCTCTAATACATCTCCCCTCTCTTTTTGCCCAGCTAGCCAGAGAATTCTAATTGTAACGCTCATATGCTCCTAATTTCCCTCGGGCTATTCTGGTTTCTCATATTCTTTTTTTTTTCTTCATATGTCTAAATCTATAGGTCTTCCTAGCATACCTTCCTATGTCCTAATTGTGAGTCCTGGCGATATAACTTTACTTAAAAATCTTTACTCATACTTGTACCCTGTCTCTTTGTCTAAAATAATCAACCTCACATCCTTTACTTTCCTGTAGCAACCGAATCGATCCTTGCGATATTTTATCTTCACTTGTGCGCCTACTCTCTTCTCTCCTTACATATAAATCGACATCGCACCTAATTTCTCTATCGTCAAATAACTTTCACAACACCCGTCAATTTCTCTGTCGTCAAATAACTTTCACAACACCCGTCAATTTAAAAAAAAAAAAAAAAAATATGAGGTGAAGCCTTCTTATAAGGATTTTCTAGAAACACACCACATATTCCTAAGGTTGATACAATCTCTACTTCCTTCGTCGGCCAAGCAACATCACATTTAGAAGTTATATAAGCAACCCAGAAAACAATCATAATTGCAACCCAACTTACCTAACCATTTCTCATTCTTGAGTTCAAGGTCATCATTAATACCCAAAGTAATTTGGCCATAATGATTCTCAGAATAGTACCAACTATCAAATACTCAAAATGCCTTTGAAGTCGAATGACTGATGACTTCTATATCCCAATGTAAACTCACTCCATAGAGGAAAGTTCGATAAAATGAGTCTGAATGCCTGTCATCAACCCGTCTTGATCTTATGTGTGTGTGTGTGTGTCTATATATATATATATATAAATATATATACTTCTATAGTAAAACTTTCTCCTACTCGTTAACTTCCTTTCCCTTATTAATATCTCTTTGTTATCTCTTACCCACCAATCTATGAATCGTAATATCCCTATATCTTCAATATATCTCAATTCTCCGAAATATCAAATGCACTAATTCCAACTCCTTTAATTACTAATCATTTTTCCCCTCTAGGGTTCTTCTCTTAAATAAGATTAAAATCATTCTAAAACTTCTCTTTGAAAGCGTCTCATAATGGTTCATTCAATCATGACTTACCAAACATCCGATTACCACATTTTTCCTTCATTCTTTCTCTATAGCATAGATATTCAAACAATTCAATTTGTAAAAATTTCGCCAGAGTTTCCTCTATCCTTCTTACTGCCTCATTCTTGCACATAGCCTCGAAAACACACCCAATGCCTCACAGGGCGATCACAAATACTCGTAACATCTAGCTCGAGTTTCTTATATCGAATTCTATCAATATCAATAAGGCAGGAAACATACCCTTCGGAGTAACAACTTCAATTCTCATCAATTACTTCATAGCGGCATAATCAACTGCTCCACCAAAATAAAAAAATTTAGGATTAAAATCAGGGACATCGCATCCTATAAACTACGACACGATCTAAGATGAGAAAGAAAGGTCAATGGTTCCTAAATGCCCTGCAGCCTCTTGTTTATAAGTGTGGCGCGCTTCACACCCATAAATAAGACTCTACTGGACACGGCTCGTAGACATACCCTAGGATGAACTGCTCTAATACCACTTTTGTCACGACCCAACTAGAGGGCCATGACGGGCACTCGGAGCTAACACACCGAGCACCTCTAAACATGCATCTCATAATCATTTCTGGGTGGACCATAAAGATAGCTCATGGATATCATAATCTATAAGGACATATATCACAACATAATGGCCCATCTCTATATAATCTTCAACAATTATGTCCATCATCGCCAGCCGACAACGCTACTATATTATACAACGATATGAACCGGTAAGTGTTATGAAATGTCTAACTGTACACACATGTCTACAAGCATCTACATAGAATAAAAATGACCATAAGGGCCAATACCAAATAGACTGCAGCTCCGAAGTAAGTGGAGTGCTCCTGAGAATTCGCTGATGAAACTCCTAGGGGTCATATCCATCTACCTGTCTACCTGCGGGCATGAACGTAACGGCCGCAAGAAAGGATGTCGATGCGAACGATTAATCGAGTATGTAAGGCATGAATAATATCATAATCAGAAATATGGAACTTAACATGAGATAAAGAGATAACCTGTACATCTGATTGCCTCGTAAGGTGGATATCATGCATGCTTAGCTTTTTGAGGAAAACATTTCTCATATACATATATAACATAATCATTAGGCCGCGTCGGGCCGCCTTGCGCGTCCGGGTAACCATCTCATGCCTCCCACTATAGTGGTCTTTGCCCGGCCGTATAGGCACGGTATTACTATCATTATCCATAGCCGCCCACCGTAGTGGTGCTTCCCGACCGTATAGGCACGGTGTTAATATCTTACATGAAGCATACATGAGAGCCCAACTAACAACTACGACTCTATCGGAGTGACGTAAGGTCAGTAACCGCCGATTTATATTATGGAGCAATCATCGCTATATCTCACCTTGAAGGAATAATTATTATAATGTGAGATCAACAACAATGAATAAAATTGAGAAAATCATGAAATAAGCTCAATAATCTCATAATAGCATTAAAATCATAAGCTTTGGAATTTCTAGAATTAAAATCATCATCATCATGTTCATCATAGAAAACATCTCATCTTTAGTATCATAAGAAGCTTTTAGGAATCATGAACTTCTAACTTTTGGAAGTAAGAAGGTTATTTAAACATATATGAACTCATAACATAGGAATCATGCCTTTTGAAAGAAACGAACTAGCCTTAACATACCTTTTCGGTCGCCCTAACTTTTGCGACTTAACGCTTGTCCTCCCAAGCTCATAAATCTACATTCAAGAGAGTTCATAACACTGTTAGGCTTATCGTCATATGTTTATCTTAAGTCTTCAAATTAATTCCTTTTAAAATCTGCCGAAATTTGGGCAGCATATCCCCTATTTATATCACTAGCCTGAAATTACAAAACCAACAAAACATAAACAATAGCGATATTAATATCAACAACATCATAATCAACACCAATATACGACATAAAACATCCCACATGATGTTTTCCCAATTTCTCAACCAACCATAACAATATCCACAATACCATAATCAAAGAATTATATTCAATTTAATCTCAAATTAATCCAAAATCTCCTTTCAAATTCATTCCATAGTCATCACCTACACTTTAATACTTTGCAACTTCTCTACTAGGATTCTCTTCTTTTATAGGACTTGCTAAACCTTCAAATCAACTTAATCATGAGAAATAGGATGGAAACCATACCTTACACTAGAAGAACTTCACCCCCCTCAACTTCTTCCAAGACTAAATTCATCACAACATTAAGTAGAGACAAGAACAATCCTTCTCCATGAATTAGCTTGGGGTTCTGGAGTTTGATCCCCTTTTGTGATGGTATAGAATGTTTTGGAATGGTGGAGAACCTTTAAGAACACTCTTATAATGGAGAGAGAAGTGTGGGAAATTCTAGAGAGGTGTGGAGATGTTAGGAGAGTTCTAGAGGGTTGTGAAGTTGAAGAAAAATAACTAAAATGAAGTGTAGAGGACCTTTTATACGTGCCAAACTCGGATTGGACCGGGTCAAAAACATAAGTGGGCTTTCAAGTGAACTTTTCGGATTTTCCGCCCAGGTTCGGGTTCCTCTGACTGTCCGTTTTAAATCGCCCATAACTCCCTACTCTAATGTTGTATTGACAAATGATTTATTGCGTTGAAAACTAGACTCGACGAACTTCATTTCAGGCTTTTGAAACACCTTAAAACTTCTAATATACCTGGAGATATACACTTTCAAATTTGAACCTAAATTCTGCCAACGTTTTTTTAAATTTTCGACAAATTTATTTTCTTCGATTTGCTTGGTCCTGAAATCTTCTAAAACTCTCTATACATGATATTTATCATTAATCAAACCTGATAATAGTCAGGTCCTTTGGTTCCAAGGTTGTCCTTCCCGGTTACGACTTACGAGATCGTAATTCATCCTTTACTTCATTATTACGTACTTCCCATGGCTTGTACCTTCCAAAATTTCATTGGACATTTTCGATACTCCATTAATACGGTGAAGCATGTGGCTTGATTATGCTCTGAAAGTTCAAGGTGTAACAAATAGGTTCGATGATGTCCATATCCCATGCCACAAACGGCCAAGGCAAACTCATAGCATGCAATTCGGTCGGAGAAACCTTGATTAGATATCCATGAGTCTGGCATTGGTGACACCTATGAACTTGCAGCTGTCATGCTCCATGGTCATCCAGTAATATCCTGTTCTCAAGATCTTCTTAGCCAGGATGAATTCGTTCATGTGTTGGACCCCAACATGTACCTCCTTTACTAGCTTCGTGGCCTCTCCGGCGTCTACGCATCTGAGTATACTGAGGTCTAGCACCCTCTTGTACAGTACCTCCTTGTTTAGGAAAAATCCATTGGCTAACCTCCCGATGGTTTTCTTTTGATAACACGTGCTATCCAGCGGGTATTCTCCCTTTTCCAAGTAGGCTTTGATGTCAGCGTACCAATGTTTGCCATCTGGCTCTGCCTCAACGTGGGCATAGTGAACCTATTCTTCTTTTAAACATATCTCTAGTAGGTCGAAATGACTACTCTCGGGTTGTTGAATCATGGATGCTTTTGTGGCCAAAGCATCGGCGAACTCATTCTGAGCCGTCGGAGTATGTTTGAAATCAATCTTCTTAAAACTCCAGCATAACCTTTGTACCAAGTTCACATATGGTAGGATCTTGTCATTCTTGGTAGCCGAATCTCCCTTTACTTGGTGGATGAGTAGATTGGAATCTCCTGTTACTAGCAACTCTCGAACGTCCATGTCTAATGCCATCATGAGACCGAGAATACATGCTTCGTATTCGGCCATGTTGTTAGTACATCAAAAGTTCAGCTTTGTAGCCATTGGGTAGTGTTGCCGTGATTCTGACACCAATACCGCTCCTATTCCTAATCCTTTATAATTGACTACTCTATCGAAGAAAAGACTCCTTCCCGAGTATGGCTCGACTACTTTCTCTTCTGTGACCAGCACTTCCTCGTCTGGGAAGAAGATTCGTAATAGTTTAAATTCTTCATCGACGGGACTTTCTGCTAGCAAATCGGCTAATGCTTGTCCCTTAACTATTTTCTGTGCCATGTACATAATGTCGAACGCACTTAATAGCATCTGCCACTTGGCCAACTTTCCTATGGGCATCAGTTGCTGGAAGATATACCTCAGTGGATCCATTTTGGAAATGAGGTGGGTGGTGTACATAGACAGATAATGTCTCAGTTTCTAGGCGACCCCCGTTAGCGCTCAACATATCTTTTCTACGAGGGTGTACCTTGCCTCGCAGGATATGAACTTCCTGCTCAGATAATATATGGTATGTTCCTTCTTTTCACCCTCGTTATGTTGGGCTAATATACACCCAAAAGCATTCTCCGATACAGATAAGTATACTAGCAGAGGGCTCCCTGGACTGGGCTGTACTAAGACGGGGGGATTAGTATCTTTTGATTTTATCGAAGGCTTACTGGCATTCCTTTGTCCACTTGGTTAGAGAGTATTTCTTCCACAACTTAAGTATCGGCTCGACGGTCACAGTCGACTGGGTTATGAAGTGTCCGATGCAATTCAACCTTCCTAAGAAGCTCATGACCTCTTTCTGAGGCTTGGGAGGTGACAACTCCTAGAATGCCTTAATCTTGGTGTGGTCCAATTCAATACCTCTTCGGCTGACCACAAACCCTAACAATTTCCCACAGGCACTCCAAATGCGCACTTTGCCGGGTTTAACTTCAAACTGAACTTGCGAAGTCTGTCGAAGAACTTCAGCAAGTGGGCGGTGTGCTCTGAGCTTTCTCTCGATTTAATGATGACATCATCCACATAGACTTCGATCTTTCGATGTATCATATCGTGGAATTGGGTAGTCATTGCCCTCATGTACGTGGCACCGGCATTCTTGAGGCCGAACGACATTACTCTGTAATGGTAGACTCCCCAAGGGGTTATGAAAACTGTTTTCTCTGCGTCCTCCTCACTCATGAGTATCTGGTGATAGCCAGCGAAACAATCCATGAACAATTTTAG
Source organism: Lycium ferocissimum (assembly GCF_029784015.1). Taxonomy (NCBI): domain Eukaryota; kingdom Viridiplantae; phylum Streptophyta; class Magnoliopsida; order Solanales; family Solanaceae; genus Lycium; species Lycium ferocissimum. Next base: position 1,394 of record NW_026718691.1, on the reverse strand, counting down.
CTCGTGCTTGGCACAATTATCGATGAGGATGTGGATGCTCGGGAGAGGGAAGTTATCTTTCGGACTAGCACAGTTGAGATCACGGTAGTCCACACAGATTCGGATCTTCCCATCCTTCTTGGGTACCGGGACTATTTTAGCCAGCCTCGTGGTGTAGGACGTTACCGGCACTATCTACGAATTGATTTTCTTTTCGACTTCATCTTTCATCTGAATACGAATTTCTGGTTTGAATTGCCTAGTCTTTTGCTTAACCGGGGTGAAACTGTCACTGTTATATCCCGTATTTTGAACAACGGGACAATATGAGTGAATTACGATAAGTTGGGGACAAGACCATCCCGATATACGAAGTAAGAGACTTTTGTTTGCCATAAAAGCATAAGTTGTGTATGATTTATTGGCATGGAAATACTAAGGAAACCCTTGTGGTCAAATTCTATTTTTGGAAAGTATTCTATTTTTGGAAAGTGTTTTATTTCATGAAAAACACAAAAAAAAAGAAGAAAAAAAAAAGAAAATAAAGGACCATGTGGCCGGCCACCTTGGTGTGGGCCAAGGGCCACATGGAGGGTTATATTATGAGATAAAAGATGACTAATTAGTCATCTCTTTCATTCCAACACTTAGAGAATTTTCAAGAACCTGAAGAAGAACTTAAGGGCCATTCCATTCGGCCATTGATGCCAAAAATTCAAGACCAAAAAGAGCCATCAAAAAAATAATTTCTCTAGCAAACCCACTAATTGAAGGGTCCTTAGTAACCTGGGAGTGTTGTTGGAAGCAATAAACTACTCGTTTTCATCCTCGGCCAACTTTAGGCAAGTTGTGAAGTTGTGAAGAAAGGTGAGTTTTATCTTGTTTTTAGGTGTTATGAATGGTTTATGTGTGTTGTAGTATGCCAAAATGGGTGAAATTCATGAAAAATTTGCATGTGAAGTTGAGGCCGTGTGCATGGTATTTGGGCCGTGTGTGTGTTGTTGTGTTGGGGTGATGGACTAAGTTCTACGTAACATGCCTAGTTGTTGTTGTAGTGTGTTTAAATGGAAGAGAATCATCAATGTGTGTGTGTGTAGAGTTGGCCGAATATAGGTCAAGTTTCATAACAAAGAATGAATTAACTTTCTTTAGTATTTTGGTTGTTGTCGTTGTGAATTCTATGTTGAAAAATGGAAGCTTAGTGATTCAAAAGGATGTTGAAATGGTTATGGATTGATTTGGAAGTAATGTGCTCTTGATGTAATTTTTGTATTTATGAGAACGACATTGTTAATGTGTGGATTCATTGGTGTAATTCATGAATTTGAGAGAAAGAAATATGGGTGTAGTGCCCTCGGGTTGGGGATAGTTTCGGGTGAAGTGGTGCCTTGGTCGGGTTGTTTGGAATCTTGTGA
>NW_026718690.1:0-13136 GCF_029784015.1 Lycium ferocissimum | reverse complement strand
TGAACATTGTTAGAGATGCATTTTCTAACAAGTGACTATTTTACACACAAATTTGGAGAAGAGCTTCCAAAGAACAATATTATTAGGACATGAATCAACATAGAACAACTCGAGCTGCTAAGAATAGAATCATTATGGAGTAGTGTTACGTTTACGTTTCGTTCACAGGGATCATGCCAATAGAAGGTAAATTATCCTTAACATACCTCAAGTCGTCAAAACAATCCCACAACGAATATGTCAAACTAGTACTCCAATCCTATAACAAAGGAAGGCATTTACAAGCTTAGATGGTACTAGTATATCATGGATATCAAATGATAAATCGATTCTAAAATGAAACGGGCAGCATTTCCCCTATTTCTTAATCATCAAAGACATCCAACAACCAACAATCAACACAACAATCTCATATGATCCTCTTTTTAAACTTATATCAGCAACATTTAGAGATATACAATAAAGCATCCCAATAAACGCTTCACATACGACACCTATACACCTCCTTCTTCCAAATACAACAAGTATAACAACCTCAACACAAGCTCAACATTAACTACCATCTATATAACAAGAATTTAGCTCAAAAGAACATTATCAACATGGCTCAAAACAGGTTACAACTCAACATAAACTCAAGATCATATTTGAACCTTATAAAACACTTTCCTCCAAACCTAGTATAACCATCATAAACTCACAAACATGGAAATAAGATGAATTCTTGTCTCAAGGACTCAAGAACACAACAACTTCAAGATTACTTCACCTTGAAGTATCCTCCAAAACTACTACAAGAAGGAGAAACAAACTTCAACAACACTTTGGAAACCTTTGGCACTGATTCTCACTTTAATTCCTTAACTTCACTTGGCGGTTGATCACATATGTTGGATAGGGTTTCTAGAAGTTTTATAGGTCTGGGGAATGAATAAAAGTGAGATAAAATGAGGGAGTACGAAATATTAAAAAAAAAAAGAGCTGGCACCGACTTAAATTTATCGTAAAAATTATATAGCCTGTATAATTGGACCGTAAAATTCCAACAATGGCTCACCCCCCCTGTTATCAAAATATGGTGGGGTTCAACCAGATATACGGTTCGTAAAATTAATCGTAAAACCCAACTCTTGCCAAAACGCATTCTCTTCAATTCGTACAACCTCTAATCCTTCCAACACATACTAAGAATGAAGTTAAACCCTCGTATACTCAATATGAACATGCCTAATCTTCTAAAACCTCAAAGATAATTCTGCTTTCCAATCCATAACAACCAAATCACGAAGAAACTTAACGTACAAAAGTACGAGGTGTAACACTATGTACTTGAGATAATTCCAGGTTGAACTTTCACAATTCCTTCATGCAGTACTCTAGATATAATCTTATTAACAGTACTCAAACTGATTGGCCTTAAATCAGCAAAGCTGTTAATTACCTCCTTCTTTGGAATAAGAACTAGATTTGTGTGAGTTATGAACCTTGGAAGCTCTTGGCCACAGAAAAAAGCTCTGACCATCTTTGTGACGTCTGTCCCAACTATACTCCAGCATGATTGAAAAAAAATGTACAGAAAACCATCTGGACCACTAGTACTATCCCTATTAAGACCATAAATAGCTTCCCTTACTTCTTCAGTGCTAGGAAAAGATATTAATGCCTTATTTTGCTCTCCAATAATTAGAGATGGAATAGCCTTCAACATTTCAAAATCAGAGGATCTAGTCTACTCAGTAAATTGATATTGGAAGAATAGAATAGCTACATCACCTATCTGCTCATTTGTTGTAATCCAGCCACCTTGTGTGTTTTGTCTACCATTCAAAGTAAGCTTCCTTCTTCTACCTTTGACATAAGAATGAAAAATTTTGGTGTTTCAATCACCATCCTTAGACCACTTCATGCCTGATTTCTACTTCCAATACTCTTCTTCAAGATTCAAATATCTGTTTAACTCATCTTGTGCTTTATGAAGCTCCTCTCAATTCAGCCCGGAAGAATTTGTTTCCATCTGCAGCTCTTCAACCTTAATCATATCTTCCAAAGTGGAAATCTGCTGAAAAATACTGCCATATGTCTCCATGCTCCGCCTAGCCAAAGCTCTTTTTACCTTTTTCATCTTGGCCTGCAACTCCATGAAGGGATTAGCAGCATAATCTAAACTCAAGTTTTCTTTTACTACATACATAAATTTATCATGCTTAGTCCAAAAATTTAAAAACCTAAAAGGTCTTACCACAATTTCCTCATTGCTATCACAAATTACATGTAAAGGAGCATGATCTGAACCATTTTTGATGAGATGAGATACTTCACTAGATGGCAGTAGCTGCATGAAATCCTAATTACATAAACCTCTATCCAGCCTCTTAAATATACAATCATCTTCTATTCTACCAATCCACCAAGTGAATATACTACCATAGAATTTCAATTTTGCCAAACCACAGTTGTTGATTAACTGAGCAAAATCAACAATTTCCTGATGATGCATTGGAGACCTTCTATTTTTTCTTCTTTAGAAAGTATAACATTAAAATCTCTCCCCACTCTCTAAGGGAACTGATGATTTAGTGCAATTTGACATACTGAGTTCCACAAATCTTGTCTTTCAATGGCAGTACACTTTGCTTAAACTGCTGTTATCATCACTTCTTGTTGAAGAAAGGAATTGTTAAGTCTAAGGGTCACCTGTTGTACTTCATCTTCAATGACTTGACCATTTCAGTCTTCTGACCAAAATAACCATATTTTGCCTAAAATATTAACCATAGCATTTTGTAGACCCAATCTTCTTCTATATGACTCCAGTTCTTGCGATTCTTAAAATGGCTCCATAAGAGCTATTAAAGTGTAATGATGCCTCCTATTAAGATCAATCAATCTCTCAAAAGGATTTTGAGTATTGACTGATCTTATATTTCAAAACAATAGTTTGTCAATCATTGAGAATGGGTGAAGGGTTTCACCTTGTAACTCCTTGTAGTCACCTGAAGAGGAAGTAAGGATTAGATTTAGACTTGTTCATTGCACTTCTCAGCTCTTTTCCTATCTTGGAGATAAGTCTACTTCTTGAGATATATTGCTGATATTCTGATCAATATTCTTATCTTCATACATATCCCTTATTTCTCTTAATTGTTCTTTGTCAACAGGTTCATCTATATCTTCCATTTGAACTGCAAATTGAAGATGGGAATTCTTTCCATTTGTTGTACCTGATTCCTCCTGAGGATATATGATCTGCAAAGGTTTTTCATGATGCAAAGTGTTTACCTGAACCCCTTCCTCTACCCTCTTTGTGCACTGATCTTCCTCAACCTGCTTATTTGCTTCTGATTTAGAATGCCCCCTTTTATCTAGTTTTAAATTTTCTATCTCAAAACTTCTATCCTTCTCTGCTACTGGTTTAGATACAGAGTTATTAACTTTTTTTGCCTCTTGCAGAACTCTCCCAAAGGAATTTTCCACCCAATCCTTGCTGGAATCTATCTTCTCAACTGCTTCATGCTCTTTTTTTCTCTTTGCTTTATTATTCTTTGTTTGTTTCTCCCGGGATGTTTCTAAATTCAACATTATTTTTTCTTTACCTGCCTCCTGTTCTTTTGTTATCAATTGGACCTCCTCCCTTTCCCATTTTCCTTTTCATCATTGTCCTGTAAAGCAGCAAATTTTTTATTTGCTAAGTCTGACCTATTACCCTTGTCAGCCTCCTTCTTCTTGTTCTCCTGTGAGTTCATACCCTTTCCTATTTTCTTGTTAACAATAGGATTCCAAGCTTGATTTTGCTGGTAATATTCTCCATATGTATGCTTTCTCTCCCCATTACCCTTCACATTCTTGTTCTTGTTACCATCTTTGTTTTATTTCTCAGCTTTGTTGTTACCTACCTTCTTGTCTTCCCTTTTGTCTGCAGCCCTTTTATTATCATACTTTGTCTCCTTACTTTCCTTTTTCTTTTTAGATTCTGCACTTTTTCCCTTATTTTTTGCATTGCTCTTCCCTTTTTTATCTCCCACCCCTTCCTCATCATCTTTAGGATACAACTCCGGGTAAGTCACATAACAATCGTGTTCATTATAACCCTGTAGTTTACATCTCCTGCAAAGATTTGAGAACATGATCATAATTTATCTGAATCCATCTATCAACCACCTTACCAGATTTCTTTCGCATTCCAATATTCACCCTTTTGGGAAATTCACTTAATAGATCTACCTTGACCCTAGCACAACTATGTCGAGTTTGATTACTGGTAGCCATGTAGGGGTGTACCAACAGCTGAAGCTAGTGAAAAAACTGCCTCTTTCACAAAATAATTGGGTGGCAAATAAGGAAATGAGATCCACGCTATTGCAATCGAAGTTTCTTCATCAGGATCAAACCATGGATCCCATTTCAAAGTTCGCATTGGATATGACCAGTTCATGTGAGTGATATAGAAAGCAAGTTTTGATAATAAGTTCACATAATCTTTCAACAACGATGGACGAAGAAGAACATACCTGTTTCTCAACAAACATACTTTGCATTCCCCATTTAATTCACATAGTTTTGGAATTAATTTACACAATTCTTTGATGTCATGCCATCCATAAGAAAATTTTCCAACAATTGCATATTGAAGATTCTCTGATATTCATTTGCTCTATCTCATCCTCATCCCAGATTACTCTAGGTTCTCTATGGAGATAAGTAATAAGATTTTATGGAAGTGGTTTAACGATGGATTGCAAAGTAGGGATTAGCATATTAGCATATGATGGTGAAGACATGGCCTGTGATTGAGTGACTAATGGTAAATTAGACTGGACACCCTCCGGTAGGCTGTCCAATGGTCGTCGTGACCATTGTTACCGGCGAATTAGAATTTTAGGGATAGGTTTTATGTTGGAATCGGTGTTTCTCTCTAAGCATGGCATTCAGACCAGACTATACAATGGAAATTATGCAGATACTCATATCATGACAACGGTATCTGATACAAGTGCTTGTCACCTCACAAGTATCGGAACCCCCTTTTGTTACCCTATTGTCTCTTCTTATTAGTCTAATTATAACCAACCATGATGCTTAAGTTAAGGTTCATAGTCTCAACATGCTTGGAATAGCAGTCCGACAATCACAACGCTGCCTTGCCCTTTCGTAGAGCCTCTGAACGATCCCAATCTATTCAAATACGAATTACACGTAAGAATACGAGTCAATCGATACTCATATCCCCTATAAAAATTCAGGCCTAGAAAGTCAACCCTAAACCCCATTTTAAAGCCCGAAGGTCAAAATCATAATTTTGTAGGAAAATCGAGCTCAATAAGGTCAAATTATTATTCTAAGAAGTCATACGGATCCAATGATTCCCACATTAGCATACTTTAAATCTGAACCCAAAAACCCACCCATAATAGGATTCCGAGCAATTTAACCAAAAATTAGTTTGCTCATGATTTATAGAGTATATCTCAAAAATGAATCAAATCAATCCACAAATTCATGCTCAATTGAAGATTTTCTTATTTCAAGCCTAGGGTTCAAAACCCCCAATTTTCTACTCCTAAATCATGAATCATAGCATGAAAACACTTACTAATCCATGAAATAATCATAAAAAGGAAGGTTAGAATCTTACCCAATAGATGACCCTAGCAAAATCTTCCAAAATCACCTTAAACCGAGCTCCCAAATGTCAATTATGTGAATGAGGAGTCTAATCACGAAATGGGGTTTTAAAATCTGCCCAGGTGCTAATCCTTCTTCGCGAACACAAGCTACCTCACGAACATATGACCCTGCCCAGGCTACGTGAACGCGACTCGCGATGGGCCAGCCGACCCACCCAGACCTCCTCTTCTCTTCACAAACGCGAGCCTCTACTCGCGAATGCATCCCTCCTGGCCCACAACTCTCGCGAACGTGTAGAAGGAAATGAGAACCACTGAAAAACCAAAAAACTCTTCTACCCTGAACTCCCGAGACTTATCCGGAGCCTCCCCGATACAAACCAAATGTTACACCTCGAAATTTTGGGTTGCTGAGCAGTGAATAGACTAACGTAAGTTAAGGTGTATATAATGTTCCTACAAGTAAGAAGGGATACTTAATGGTTCTAATTAAGATTCCAAAGACATTTGATGCAAGAGAGGAAAGTTCTTCAAAATGAAACTTCATTACAGTTCTGCGAAAGGGGGGTTCGACGGTCGTTCTTTGTACCATCGGGCAGGTCGACGCTTCGTCGATTGTGCCATAGAATTGATTTAGCGGAAAGACCATTCGACGGAGCAGATCGACGCTCCGTCGATCAGTTCAACGAACCGTCCTTCTCACCGTAGAATGAAAAGGAACGAAAGTTGCTCACTAGAAATTTTACGACTTCGACGGTCAGATCGACGCCCCGTCGATCCGATTGATGCTTCGTCATTCGTACCGTATAACACCCGACGGGCAGCTTTTAAACTTTATATAAGGAGGACCCCAAGTTCATTTTCTTTCATTCCTCACCTTCTCTAACTCTCTCAAAACCTCTAAAACCTTCTCCATACCATTTTAACATATACCCAAGAGAAATCAAGGGTTAAACATCAAGAGTTGGCAGAATCAAGAATATGAATGCTCACTAGGGTTGATACAAGTCAAGAACTCCTTTAGTTTTGAAGTTGGAGTTTTTCTCAAGTGGAATATCTTCATCCAAAGACTATTCCTACAAATTCAAAGGTGAGTTTTGCACTTATTTCATGTTATTAGAGGTATTGAGCGGTTGAAAGACTGGGATTAAAGAAGAATATAGAATATGAGCTCAAATATGGAAATATTGGAATTTTGAGTAGTAATTTCAATTGAGTCATGATTCTTAGCATGAAATGAGTATAGTTTTGTCATGAATGATGCTAATGTCGTTGGGGGAGTATTATGTGAAAAATGAATATGTTATTGTATTGTAGAAATGGATGTGGATGATTTGAAAGAGAATTGTGAGGATTGAATAATGCCTTACTTGAAGAAGTTATTGAGTATGATATTATGGATGTTGTTATTAATGTTTGGGAGTTGTTGTATCATATGGAGAAAGTTGTAGAAACAAAGGAAGTGTTGCCCAATTTTCGTTAGCCCTTAGTCGTCTTAGTTTAGTTTCAAGTATGTTTTCGGTTATCTAATCTTAGTACGAATTCTCTTGAATGTAGAATCGTGAACTTAGAGGGAAGCGTTTAGTCGGCAAAGTTAGAGAGACGTAAAGGTATGTAAGGCTAGTCCCTTTCTTTCAAAGGCATGATCCTTATTTTGTGATTCCATTTCTATAATACCATAATCTTCTTACATCCTAAAAGATGAAGGTTAAAGGTTCTTAAGGGCTCATACGAGATAGAGATGAGATACGCTCTATGATAATGATGTTGATAAAGATGCTATGATGAGCCCGATATTCTTATCTTTATGATTTCATTGATGTTACTTCTTGTTATTATCTCACCTCATGATATTGGTTCCTTCAAGGTGAGACGTAGTGATGAGGATGATTCCATAATGTAATCAGAGGTTCCCGACCTTACGTCACTCCGATAGAGCTATGATTTTACTTGAGCTCTCATGCATAGATTATGTATATGTAAGACTACACCGCGCCTAGTTGGGCGGGCAGACACCACTACGATAGGCGTAGTGGGCAGCTATGATGATGATTACACCATGTCTAGATAGCATAGGCAGACACCACTAGTGGGCGGCATGAGATGTTTACCCCGGACGCGGGAGGCCCGGATGCGGGCTAATGATGATCACACCGTACCTATATATATATATATATATATATATATATATATATATACATATGATGTTGTTTATTATATAAGTTTGCATGTATGACTCCGCCTTCAGAGGCAATCAGTTACAGGTTACCCTTTTATGTCATATTTCTGCTTCTCCCTATCATTTTATTATGTATGCCTTACATACTCAGTACATTGTTCGTACTGACGTCCTTTCTTTTATGGATATTGTGTTCATTCCCACAGGTAGGCAGAGAGGCGGTATAGATTCATAGGACTCCATCAGCAGCTACATAGGAGCACTCCACTACCCCGGAGGTGCCAGTCGTTGATACATTCTTTTGTGTACATATTTGGATATGACGGGGTCCTGTCCCATCCTTATGTCTCAATAATCCAGTAGAGACTCGTAAATACGTATGCATGAGTAGTAGATGTTTCATGAATACACCAGTGTACATTTTGTATATCATTTTGGCAGCCGTGAGGGCTTATGCATATATATATTGCCTGGGAGATTAAGAGTTTTGTATGATTTATGTCCGTTGGGTATGATAGATGATTGTAGTGGTGCTCGGTAGTTAGCTCCGGTACCGTCATGGCCCACTTGTTGGGTCGTGATAAAAGTGGTATCAGAGCAGTTCCGTCCTAGGGTGTATCTACGAGCCGTGTCTAGCAGAGTCTCATTTATGGGTGTGAAGCGCACCACACCTATAAACAAGATGCTGCGGGGCATTTAGGAACAATGACCGTCTTTCTTCTTATTAGATCGTGCGATAGAGGTATGTTATAAGAATTTCTTTTCCTTAACTGTGCGTTATGATTTTAGCAATGTCGGTGAAGAGGAAAGCAACAGGCGCCCAGAAGGGCAAGGCTATAATAGAATGACGGATTGAACGGGAGCCCCCGGTAAATATAGAGGAGGGTCAGTCCCACAATGAGGCTCCATCTCATACCTTTTACACTCCGCCTGTTTTGGAGGAGCACTAAGAGGTCTCTCTCTCGGTTCCTATGCCTCCGGTTCCTCCACCGGGTACTTCGTGTCAACAAATAACCAAGGCTATTCAGCTATTAACTCAGTTGGTTGCCGCTCTGGCTCAACGATAGAGTACGAGCCCAGGTGATCGGGCAGTTAGTCCAAGGGCTCGTGATTTTATGAGTTTAAATCCTCCAAAATTTTTTGGGTCAAAGCCGGATGAAGACCCACAAGGCTTTATAGATGAGATACTGAGGACGCTAAGGATCATCCATGCTTCGAATACCGAGTCAGTGGAGTTGGCATCTTAGGTTGCGGGATGTGGCAGTTCTATGGTACAACAATTGAATCTTTTCAAGAGGGGAAAATGTGTCTCCCCCTGTTTGGCAAGAGTTTATGAATGCTTTTATCCATCATTATTTGCCACCAGAGGTCCGTCGGGCTAGAGCTGATAAATTCTTGAATCTTAAGCAAGAAAGTATGAGTGCCCGAGAGTATAGCCTTTATTTTAATTCATTGGATAGATATGCCCCGACAATGGTAGCGGATATGGGAGATAGATTACATCGATATGTGAGTGGCTTAGGGCCACATTTGTTCAAGGATTGCTTGGCAGCTTCACTACAGGAGGGGATGGACATCTCCCGTATTCAAGCCCAAGCCCAGAATTTAGAAGAGCAGCAACAGCCGTAAAGGGGTGAGCGCGATATTGATAGAGGGCAGAGCAAGAGGGCCAGATCTGCCGGTGCTAGTAGTGAGTATAGAGGGGGTCAGCGGCAACAGTATTCCAGATATTCGGGCCAGTCCGCGACTAGTGCACCTCCTCGATTTGCGGGTAGGAGATTTGATCGCCCTATTTATTTCGATCCGGGTCAGAGTTCGAGGGTCTCAGGTCCTCAGTTTGGAGGTGATCCTAGTCAGAGGAGACCACCGGTGCCGTGATGTAGTCAGTGCAGTAGATTACATTCAAGCTAGTGCCGCCGAGGTTCAGATGCTTGCTATGCCTGTGGTCAGGTTGGGCATATGATGCGTGGTTGTCCACCGATGGGTGGTAGAGTTGGGGCCCAGCCCATAGGATCAGTAGTTGGTTCTTCCTCGTTCGTGCGCCGTCGGGCAGACTCCCCGGCATTCCCGACAGGTGGATAGGGGCGAGGGGAGTGTCCGGTTCGGTGGCACCCGGCCCCGTATCCTGCTTTAGCCAGACGTTGGGATCTTGAGTCCTCCCCGAATGTTGTTACAGGTATATTATCTATATTCTCTCATGATGTTTATGCATTGATTGATCCGGGTTCTACGTTGTCTTATATCACTCCGTCTATTGCTGGCCGTATTGGGGTAAGGCCCGAGCCAATTAAACCTTTTGAGCTATCTACTCCGGTTGGTGATCCCGTAATAGCTAGACAAGTGTACAAAAATTGTGTGATTGTGATATGTAATCGTCAGACTATAACTTATTTGATTGAGCTGGAAATGCTAGATTTTTATGTGATTATGGGCATGGATTGGTTGGCCTCTTGTTATGCTAATGTGGATTGCAGAACGAAGATGGTTAGATTTTGAATAGAAAAGTAACACATCATCTCCAAGGGGTAGGTTTATTTCCTACCTCAAGGCGAGGAAGATGATCGCTAAAGGCTATATTTATCATTTAGTCCAAGTTCATGACACTGAAGCAAAGTCGCCGACTTTTCAATTCGTCTCTGTAGTAAATGAATTTCTGGATGTATTTCCAAATGAACTTTCGGGCCTTCCACCGGAGCGGGATATTGATTTTGCTATTGATGTGTTGCCAGACACCAAACCTACATCTATTCCTCCTTGCAGAATGGCTCTGCGCAAAATTGAAAGAGCTAAGGGCATAATTGAAAGACTTACTTAAGAAGGGATTCATTAGACCCACTTCATCGCCATGGGGAGCGCCTGTCTTATTTGTGAGAAAGAAAGATGGTTCTTTACGAATGTGCATCAATTATAGGTAGTTTAATAAGGTGACAATAAAGAACAAATATCCGCTCCCAAGAATCGATGATTTGTTCGATCAATTACAAGGTGCCAAGTGGTTTTCCAAGGTCGATCTGAGGTTGAGGTATCATCAAGTGAGAGTTAAAGAAGAAGATATTTCAAAAACGGCTTTCAGAACCAGATATGGCCACTATGAATTTTGAGTGATGTCGTTTGGGTTAACTAACGCCCCGGCAGTGTTTTTGAATCTGATGAATAATGTGTTCAGGCCTTTTCTAGATCTGTTTGTGATCGTGTTCATCGATGATATTCTAGTATACTCTCGGACAGAAGCGGAGTATGCAGACCACTTGCATATTGTCCTTACGATTCTTCGGGCTAGTGAGTTGTGTGCTAAATTTTCAAAATGTGAGTTCTGGCCGAATTCTATAACTTTTCTGGGCCACATTATTTCAACTGACGGCATTCGAGTAGATGTTCAGAAAATTGAGGCTATGAAGACTTGGCCAAGGCCTACAATACCTATAGAGGTCCCTAGCTTTTTGGGACTAGCAGGCTACTATAGAAGATTTGTGGAAGGGTTTTCTTCTATTTTCAGCACCATTAATGAAGCTAACTCAGAAATCAGCAAAATTTCAGTGGACCGATGCTTGTGAACGCAGCTTCCAGGAATTGAAGGACAAATTAACTTCAGCTCCAGTCCTGACACTTCCAGAAGGACCAGATGGTTATGTTGTTTATTGTGATGCCTCCGGCGTCGGATTGGGTTGTGTGTTGATGCAGCACGGTAAAGTCATTGCCTATGCTTCCCGGCAATTGTGGAAGTATGAAAAGAACTACCCGACCCATGATCTTGAATTGGCTGCAGTTATTTATACACTAAAGATGTGGAGACACTATTTATACGGCGTCCATGTCGATATTTATACGGACCATAAGAGCCTCCAGCATATTTTCAAGCAAAAAAAGTTGAATCTTCGGCAGAGGCGATGGTTGGAGTTATTGAAAGACTATGATGTGAGTATACTATATCATCCGGGAAAAGTAAATATGGTGGCCAATGCTCTTAGCCGCAAATCCATGGGCAGTCTATGTGATGTTCAGCCGAAAAAGAAAGAACTAGTTCGTGAGCTCCACCAGTTAGCTACCTAAGGCCCTTCGTCTTGGATTCGGATAAGCGGAAGATGATCGGGGTCCCCTGGCAGAGTCTTATTAACGAGGGCATGCATGCGGGTAACCGGGTAAGCTTATCAGCCTATCTTTCCATAATTCAATATGAATTTTTTCCTTCTCGTTTTATCGAAGTTTAATGTCTCATTTCTTTCACGAGAGCGTGGTGCTCGTCGGTGAAGCCTTCATCCGTGCTCGGCCAAGAGGTTGACGACCTTAGGGCCGATGGACACCCGTGGTCGGGAAACGGAGAAGTTCCATGCACCTTTTGCAAGTGAAGGAGGATCAATTGAACCGAGCAGCTGCCCTTTCCAACCTTCAACCCTAGCTCGAAACAGTGAAGGCCGAAAACCTTCGGTTAAATAATGAGTTGGCCGGGATGGTTAAGAAGAACCGGCTTCTGGAAGCGAACAAGGTCGGCCTTAGCTAAGATAATGCTCATTTTCCTTCGAGGCTTGGTGAACTCGAAGCCACTATCTCTCAACTCCGGGAGGAGCTTGACTCGGTCAAGACTGATGCCGTGAACATGGCCGAGAGGCATCGACTGCTTGAATCCGAGAATGCTAAGTATAAGGAGAGGATGAGGGTATTCAAGCAAAAAGTCGAGGATAGGGCCCGGATATGCAACGAGCTGAAAATCGAACTCGAGGAGACAGCCGAGGCTAATGACCTTCTCAAAGCCGAGCTCGAGTCGGCCACTCAAATCATAAGAAACCTCGATGAAGATGTTATATCCCGTATTTTGAACAACGGGACAATATGAGTGAATTACGATAAGTTGGGGACAAGACCATCCCGAGATACGAAGTAGAGACTTATGTTTGTCTTAAAAGCATAAGTTGTGTATGATTTTATTGGCATGGAAATATTAAAGAAACGTTTGGGGCCAAATTCTATTTTTTGGAAAGTGTTTTATTACATGAAAAACAAAAACAAAAAATGATAAAAATAAGGGGCCATGTGGCCGGCCACCTTGGTGTGGGCCAAGGCCACATGGAGCCTTATACATGGATATTAAAAGATGACTAATAAGTCATCTTCCACACTTCAACACTTAGTAGAATTTTCAAGAAACTTGGAGAAAAGAAAGAGGGGTGTGTTCGGCCATAGCTTGCAATTTCAAGACCAAGATTTGGCCACCAAAAAAATTGTTTCTTCAAGCAAACTTACTAATTGAAGGGTTCTTATTAACGTGGGAGCGTTGTTGGGAGCGATAGACTACTCGTTTTCATCATTCACCACCTTAGGCAAGTTGTGAAGTTGTG
>NW_026718689.1:0-12827 GCF_029784015.1 Lycium ferocissimum | reverse complement strand
GCCCAAAAAAAGGACGCGAAAAAGGGGAAAGATGTAAGGATAAACAATAATAAGTCAATGAAATAAGGGAGACATCAAACGGTGAGTAACCCGTACCGACTCGTATCATAAAAGAAATAGTGCATCGCCGTTTACTCTCATAAACATCATCATGTCATGTATGCGCAGTGTATAATGCTCCTCGACCATATAGGTGCGGTGTGATAATCAATAATATTAGCCCGCGTCCAGGCCTCCCGCGTCCGGGGTACCATCTCATGCCGTCCACTAGTGCGTTGCCCATGCCATTTGGCCATGGTGTATAGAATGCCGCCGTATAGGCGCGTGATATCATCATATGCTCATTACAACATGCTCATTATATGTCATTATAATATACTCATGATAGAATACTTATAGAAATACATGCATAGACTCATAGATAATTATACTTTATCGGGGTGACGTAAGGTCGTGGGCACCCGATTGCATTATGGAGCATTTGTGGGCATTCTGCCTCACCTTGAAGGAACAAACATAAGGAGGGATAAGGATCGATTATGAAAAGGGAGGTAATAAGATAAAGTTGAGGAAGAAAGAATGTAGAGGAATGAGTATGGATATAGAAGAAGAGGAGATATGCGAAGTACGTACGCTTAAGAAATAGTCGTACTATGAGGGAAGGGAAAACGTATCGCCTACGAATATTTTCCATTAAGACAGAACGAGTAAAGTGTATACGAGAATAAGTTGGAGAGAAAGATGTGGCCATGAATTACGAGTTCACCGTACAATGACAAGAACCGTAAAGTAAGGCTGCTAGAAATAACAAATACGACATCATTATGATGGGTTTCGAAATCAATGTTGAATGCGACACAAAAGTAACGGAGTATGAGGCAAGGTGTTAGTGGTATAGGAGGTTTGGACCCATGAAAACAAAGAAAAACGAAATGGCGGGTTTTAGGGAAAATGCATTTGCGATTATTATTAACGAGATTATAAGAAAGAGAGGAATAACGTGAAACGGCGAAAAGAGGGAAGGACGATGTTATGAATAAATTTGGCGTATGGAAGAAAGGTAAATGAGGCATACTACCATTATGGACATTCCCACGGACGAAGCGTCGTTAATCGGAGCGAATATAGACATAGACTCAACTATCACACGCAGCTAAGTGAAATACGCCACTTGCTCGGGTTGCTGTGCCCGCCGTATCATTGATTCTGAAATTATAAGAAGAGCATGTTAAGATCCTACACGTAAATCATCGAAGTTATAAATCATGGGAAACAGCCTGGATAAGATGTAATATAGCAAGGGATATATATATATATATATATGAAATCAAGAATTGAAGGTGAAGCAACGGATCGGAGAATGGTACAGGCATAACCCTTAAATGGGGGAAGCGAGTAAAGAGAACCTAAGTGTAGAGATTGAACGATGAACCTTCGTGGTTGGGTACGTTATGTAAATACTATGGATATGTAATATATGTGAGATGTATATGATACGAATGCGAGTACAAAATGTTACGGATATAGAAATACTACGAAAATGAATATGTAGGTGAATGCAAGTATGGGTGAAAATACGGCTGCGAACACGAATATGTATATGGATATGGATACATGTATATGTATGGGGGTATGCACACAAATCTCTCAAGAACGATTATGTAACTACTAGTATTGATACCTTGCCAATGAAACAAGTGAGATAGGGTTGCAAACCATGTAAGACTTGATACTATTATTGAGTAAGAAGGAGGGTCGACGAGACTTAGAACTTCAAATGAAAGATGGGGTATCCTTAGAAGTGTTGCCAACGAAGAGCATTATGAGATCTAGCAAGGAGGGGAAGATAGGTCCTCGGTATAGTGGACCTTATGAAATTGTGCGCAAAGAAGGCCAAACGGCTTACGAATTAGATTTATCTCCCCATTTGGAGTCAGTTCATCCCATTTTTCGTGCCTCGATGCTTCATAAATGTGTTGGAGATTCTACTAGGATCGTCCCCGTAAGTGATGTTCAAGTGACAGAAAAGCTAGCTTATAATGAGAAACCCGTTGCCATATTAGACAGGCAAGTACGGAAACTTCGAACAAGGAAGAGCTTTAGTTAAGGGCGAAATAACAAATAACGAGGAAGAGATGACTTGGGAAGAGGAAGAGAAGATGAAATCCACGTACCCGCATCTATTTCAGCCTCCAGAAGAAATCTATGATGAGACATCCCGATGATAAGGTATGTATGCTTTCCTTTTATGCACATGGGTCGTGTGTGGCCAGTTTATGTTATTATTGTATTGTGGCCCTGTGAGGCAATGATGGTGTGGGTTGTTGTGACAGGATAGTAGTGCCATATTACAGGGAAAACTCTGGCGAAATTTTTCTAGAATCCCTAACGACTTAACATTCGAGGACGAATGTTCCAAAAGGGGGGAAGAATGTTACACCTCGGAAATTTCCCCTTAGCATACAACGAATAGACTAACGAGGGACATGACGTAAACGAGGTTTGGAAAAGTAAGAGATAGTAATTGATGGTCCTAATTAAGATTTCCAAAGAAATTCGAGTTAAGGAAAGAAGTTGTTAAGAAAAGCGAGTCATATGTCGAGTAACGAATAAGAATTTTGAGTGTTTAACTAATGGTGTATGAATGATGCCCTAAGGAAGAGTTATAACGTCCCTTACAATGGTATTAAATTGATGAACAAGTGTTAAGAAGGTTCCATAAGGATCGAGATCAAACGAGTCGACGAAACAACTCTCGGAAAAAGCGGGACAACCACGGCTAGAGACATGCCGTCGTATAAAATGTATGGACCGTATGTCCTACAATCCTTGTTCCGAAGTTTCCGTACTTGCCTGTCTAATATGGCAACGGGTTTCTCATTATAAGCTAACTTTTCTGTCACTTGAACATCACTTACGGGGACGATCCTAGTAGAATCTCCAACACATTTACGAAGCATCGAGGCACGAAAAATGGGATGAACTGACTCCAAATCGGGAGATAAATCTAATTCGTAAGCCGTTTGGCCTTCTTTGCACAATTTCATAAGGTCCACTATACCGGGGACCTATCTTCCTCCTTGCTAGATCTCATTAATGATGTTCGTTGACAACACTTCAAGGATACCCCATCTTTCATTTGAAGTTCTAAGTCTCGTCGACCCTCCTTCTTACTCAATAATAGTATCGAGTCTTACATGGTTTGCAACCCTTATCTCACTTGTTTCATTGGCAAGGTATCAATACTAGTAGTTACATAATCGTTCTTTGAGCGATTTACGATACCCCCATACATATACATGTATCCATATCCATATACATATTCGTGTTCACCGTATTTTCACCCATACGCATTCACCTACATATTCATTTTCGTAGTATTTCTATATCCGTAACATTTTGTACTCGCATTCGTATCATATACATCTCACATATATTACATATCCATAGTATTTACATAACGTACCCAACCACGAAGGTTCATCGTTCAATCTCTACACTTAGGTTCTCTTATGCTTCCCCCATTTAAGGGTTATGCACCATTCTCCGATCCGTTGCTTCACCTTCAATTCTTGATTTCATATATATATATATATATATCCCTTGCTATATTACATCTTATCCAGGCTGTTTCCCATGATTTATAACCCCGATGATTTACGTGTAGGATCTTAACATGCTCTTCTTATAATTTCGTAATCAATGATACAGCAGGCATAGCAACCCGAGCAAGGGCGTATTTCACTTAGCTCGTGTGATAGTTATGAGTCTATGTCTATATTCGCTCCAATTAACAGCCTTCGTCCCGTGGGAATGTCCATAATGGTAGTATGCCTCTGTCACTTACCTTTCTTCCATACGCCAAATTTATTCATAACATCGTCCTTCCTCTTCTCGCCGTTTCACGTTATTCCTCTCTTTCCTATAATCTTGTTAATAATAATCGCAAATGCATTTTCCCTAAAACCCGCCATTTCGTTTTTCTTTGTTTTCAAGGGTCCAAACCTCCTATACCACTAACACCACTTCTTGCCTCATACTCCGTTACTTTTGTGTCGCATTCAACATTGATTTCGAAACCCATCATAATGATGTCGTATTTGTTATTTCTAGCAGCCTTACTTTATGGCTCTGTCATTGTACGGTGAACTCGTAATTCATGGCCACATCTTTCTCTCCAACTTATTCTCGTATACACTTTACTCGTTCTGTCTTAATGGAAAATATTCGTAGGCGATACGTTTTCCCTTCCCTCATAGTACGACTATTTCTTAAGCGTACGTATTCGTATATCTCTCTCTTCTTCTATATCCATACTCATTCCTCTACATTCTTTCTTCCTCAACTTTATCTTATTACCTCCCTTTTCATAATCGATCCTTATCCCTCCTTACTGAATATGTAAAGCACAGACTGTAATAAATAAAATTAAGATCAGAACAGAATATACGGAGAACGAACGAGGTACACAGATAATCAAAGTGCATATCATAAATCATAAGTAATGCATACAAAAAACATATGCCAAAACCGGTCCCGTTAGGGACTCGGAAATCAGAGCGTGGTCGCCCCCGACACTGGCGCCACAAACCATAACGGATCATATCATATCGGATGGCCATATCAGAACATAATCAACAAATATCAGCATAAGCGTACATGGCACATCATACACCACAACCCATGCACGTATTATACCGCCCCTCACACACGGGCACGGCGAACAATGCAGAGAAATACGCGTGATAACATATCCTGGCCCGGGCTCAGTGAAGGAAACATTGAGGCATCCACGAGCGGAGTAGTGAGAAACTAATGCAATATAAAATATAAAACATTTACAAAGACTCGATAACATAATCCAGACGGTAGGTCGTATAGCGGACATTTAACAAAATCATAGCATAATTTTTCCGGAGGACACAGTAATATGCACCAAAATAACTTTTCTGAAATCGTTCCAGTACCAAAATAGGTCATAAGAGTCAATAAAATATTTATAGTCGCTGTTATTTAGAAGTTAGAAAGGATAGCTAAAAAGTCACCTTTAGTAATCATTTATAGACGGATCGTATGGAATATCGACAAGGCTCGAAAATAGTAGTCCGCCGGTCAAGTAAGGTGGCGTACCCAACGACGCATATTAGACCTTATGATGTCATTTATGAGAGGTACGAGATTCTCAGATTTCGTATGTACAAGTTCTAAATACTTAGATGACTCGTTGAAACAATCGTAGCATAATTAGTTCAATTCTACTGAATGAAAAAGAGGGAAATTTGGACGCGGATTGAAGGAGTCGTCGTCCCCAGGTCCGAATCCACGCCTACTACATCTAGTTCATGCCAAGAGAAGAATAGGAAAGTTTTACATACCTTTTGCACCCTTTACGCTCTCCAAAACTCAAATCACTTTTCGTCTAAAACCTACAAATGGTCAAGTTTGCCATATGTTAATTCCAAGGCTTTAGGCATTCATTCTAAACCAATACTTGTCTAACAAAATTTCGGCAGCACCTCCCCTATAAATACAACACCCCGAGAATTTAACTCGGCCAGAATATCAACAACAACTATACCAACAACATCAATTATCAACTAGAATCGCCTACTAACATAATTAGTCTTCTTTCCACATAAGTTTTCGTACAACTTCCAAACTAACTTCACATTTCCAAACCAATATCGATATTTTCATACTCATTAATCATCAAGATCATTCCAACATCATATGGAGGCATTCGTATGATTTCACATATTATTCGCAAAATATACAACTTTCCACCGAAACCATAACTCACCCGAAACTTCCATTCTTCGACGAACATATTCATAACACATTATCATCTCTTCAATTCATTAACAACAATCACAACTAACATTTAAACAATGCATTTCCATAATTACATAACGACTATGTTAGCACATATACTTTCCCATAATAACATATATGTAATTCTAATGCTAAACTTAAATCGTCAAACCTTCATTTACGCTATAACGATCACAACAACGCAACTAACATATTAAACAAAATAAATTCGTCATTGGTTCATCACCTATACATCTCACGGCCACATACATTTTTTTCCACTCTATCCCATTTTGTTCAACTTTCACTTCCAATACTAATTTCACAATATTCACAACTAAAATATAACATAGAATTCAACATAGTCATACTACACACTAGGACACACACACGGCCACTTACATGCATTCACTTCCGCCATGCAAACTTCCATATTTCTATACTTTCAACTCATTTCTACATACCACAACACAAGCAAACTCTCATAACACAATAAGAAGGGGTGAATTCTTACCTTACTCTTCAAGCTTCTTCACTAGAACAACTTGTCAACTTGGAGAAATGAGTGCTCCTTCTTCCAAACCAACTACACCAAGTTGTAAAGGACACTTAATTAAGTAGGAAAATCACAAGATACCAATTTTTGGAACAAGATTTTGAAGGGTGAATTTCCATATGCTCGGTAAATACTCTCTCTTTCTTTTTTTTTTTTTTTGCTCTTTTCTTTCTTGTTCAATTGTTTCTTTAATTTTCTTGAAACTTAACTCTTACTTATAATTAGTTAAGCACATGGTTGTCACATGATTAAATTCATGGGTTGGGCAGCCAACCATAACATGGCCGGCCACCCTCTCTTCTTTGGGCCTCAATTTTTCATTTAATTTTTAAGCCCAATTAATGATGGATCGCTCTCGGAAATTCACGGGACTAATTTACGAGGTTCCAATTTTGCCCTTAACCTTCCTTAATATTTCCGAGTCAATATTTTCTTAGACATCACATGCACATTAAGTAAGACCCAATCAAAGCCTTATTTCTTACCATTCCGAATTATTTCCAATTTTTTTTTCCGAATACGCACAAAATGCGAGGTGTAACAGCTCATGCTGCTACTTATCGGATCCCATTCATTCTATATGCTCATAATCATGGAAAACTATTAACATTTGAAACATTTTTTTTTGTAAATATAAGCCCTTCGGCTATCAAAATAATAATAATATATATATATATATATACACATATACATGAAGACTATGGGACCATACTACCCACACTGCGTATCTACGAGCCTCTACTGGAGTACTAGACACCTGGATGGGACAGGACCCCGCCATGCCCAAAATATATATATACAAAATAATGTCTCAAAATAGCACCTTCCGAAATAAAGGAGGGCTCCCGTAAATCTGTCAAAGCTCCACGGATCCGCACCGTCCCCCGTCTACACAGGGTACATGAATACGCGTCCAAAGAAAGGACGTCGCGAAAATTGTCTTGTCCCTGAGTATGTAAGGCATAAACAATAATAAGTCGTCAATGGAAAAAGGAAGACATCAAATGAGGAGCAACCTCGTCTTGATCGTATCATAAAGAAATAGTACGCATGTTGGCTTACTCTCATAAACATCATCATGTCATGTATGCATGTTGCATGTTCGCTCCCGACCATATAGGTACGCGGTGTGATAATCAATAATAGCCCGCGTCTAGGCCTCCCGCGTCCGGGGTACCATCTCATGCCGTCCACCAGCGCGCCGCCATGCCATTTGGCCATGGTGTATAGCTGCCCGGCCGTATAGGCGCGGTGTGATATCATCATGTGCTCATTACAACATGCTCATTATATGCTCATTATAATATACTCATGATAGAATACTTATAGAAATACATGCATAGACTCATAGATAATTATACTTTATCGGGGTGACGTAAGGTCGTGGGCACCCGATTGCATTATGGAGCATTTGTGGGCATTCTGCCTCACCTTGAAGGAACAAACATAAGGTGAGTGTATATACTAATCAACATCAATAGATTATAAGTTGTGCCATTGGCTTTGTAGGAACATGATATCAAGGCTTTATCATAATTTAGCATCATTACATATACACACATTAGGACTTGGAGGCGACTATAGCTACGTCGGGGACATAAGGTCGGGGGACCCCGACTACCGTACGGAGTAATCAAATCATCACATCTCACCTTGAGGGGACTAACATTTTGAGTGAGTGTATATAAGAAAACACCAATGGAACCATACTTAGAATTATTGACTTCGTGGGCATCATTTCTCACTTTAGGACTCTTTAGAGCTAGCTCATCATCATCGATTATCATACTTGTGCCTTGTCTCTCTTCTTTATCTTACACATCTGTAGCTCCTTATATTCATAGACTCATCGTCATTACTATCGTACTCGTAATGTATCTCTTATCTTTCTCTCGTAGGACTATTCATGAACGTAGGCTCTTAGTTCTTCGGAATTTAGGAGATTCATGGAGAAGGAGGAAAATCATGCCTTGCAAGGAAAGAGACGAACATCATAAAATAGGTCTAGCAATAATGAGTAATAGTAAAGGATCGTATGAAGGTCATTAACTCGTAGGAATCATGTGCCATAAGTTTTAGGATCTCTAGACTTGGGCTCATCATCATATACACAACATACCTTTTTAACTTCATCTCACGAGAGCCCTTTTATAACGTAGACTCATCATTCCGATACATTCATATGTAGAGAGATCATAGAAAGATAGGAGGATTCATACCATAGAGTCATGCCTTAGAAAGAAAGGTTGGGCCTTACATACCTTTGTCGTTTAACTACTCGATTGCTTACTCGTCCTCTTTTAATGCACTCGTTAATACCTTCAATGTGGTTCGTATCATCATTAGTTAGACAATCATGAGAGCGTGCTTACTAAGGCTATAGAAAATTGGGCAGCATTTCCTTTGTTTATACTATTTTCCGCCATATTCCATATCAACTCCCAACATTCATAACAACAATTACAATATCATAAACAATAGGCATCATCCAATTACATTGCCACAATTCATGATTTCACTACAATTCTCCATAATTATGACAAAAGTCCATCATCGCATTCTTTCACATAAAATACTCATTTCATGTTCTAGACGTCATTTATAGCGCATTTGTAACATCAACACAACCATTTTCATGATTCATTCCAACTACTATTTCAAAGTGACATTATTCATCCATTTGATGACCCATTTGCTATACACTTCTACAATCCATGTGTTTCAACTTATAAATACTTCAAATAACATGAATAGGTCATGAAACTCACCTTAGATGATGAAGGAATAGGCCTTGGTTGCTAATACACTCTTTGCACAAAAACCCTATTTCATCTCTCTGCTTTTCTTGATTTGTATGACTTTTGATGGGTTTCTTTCACTTGATTCACTTGATTTCTTGTTGTCGATCTTTGATTTCTATGGTTTTCTCATGGATGAAATGTTTGGAGTGTTCTATAGCTTTCTTGAAGTGTGGAGGTGGGAGATGAAATGAAATGAAATGGAAAAGAGTCCCTATATAAAATGAGTTCAAATTCACAAGTTATACGGACCAACATACGGTCCGTATATTTTATACTGATCCGTCTGTCGGCCGTAGATCCGTCCAATAAGTATGCTCTCTTCGGACTGAATATACGGTTGGACATACGGTCCATACATTTTATACGCCGATATGCAGCCGTGGGTTGTCCAGCTTTTTCCGAGAGTTGTTTCGTCGACTCAAGCTTGATCTCCGATCTCATGGAACCTTCTTAACACTTGTTCATCACTTCAATAACATTCTAAGGGATGTTATAAATCTTCCTTAGGGCATCATTCATACACCATTAGTTAAACACTCGAAATTCTTATTTGTTACTCGACATATGACTCGCTTCTCTTAACAACTTCTTTCCTTAACTCGAATATCTTTGAAAATCTTAATTAGGACCATCAATTGCTATCTCTTACTTTTCCAAACATCGTTTACGTCATGTCCCTCGTTAGTCTATTCGTTGTATGCTAAGGGGAAATTTTCAAGGTGTAACATTCTTCCCCCTTTTGGAACATTCGTCCTCGAATGTTAAGTCGTTAGGGATTCTAGAAAAATTTCGCCAGAGTTTCCCCTGTACTATGGCACTACCATCCTGTCACAACAACCCACACCATCATTGCCTCACAGGGCCATAACACAATAATAACATAAAGGCGGCCACACACGACCCATGTGGATAAAAGAAAAGCATACATACCTTATCATCTGGATGTCTCATCATAGATTTCTTCTAGAGGTTGAAATAGATGCGGGTACGTGGATTTCATCTTCTCTTCCTCTTCCCAAGTCATCTCTTCTCAGTTGTTATTTCGCCACTGGACCTTAACTAAAGCTACTTCCTTGTTCCGAAGTTTTCGTACTTGCCTGTCTAATATGGCAAATTTCTCATTATAAGTTAACTTTTCTGTCACTTGAACATCACTTACGGGGACGATCCTAGTAGAATCTCCAACACATTTACGAAGCATCGAGGCACGAAAAATGGGATGAACTGACTCCAAATCGAGAGATAAATGTCACGACCCGAACCACGGGCCGCGACGGGTATCCGGGGCTAACCACCGAACACCACTCATTTGCGTTATCTATATGCTCTCATTCATAATACTTGCTCAACTTCATAGAAATATATCATCATTCGCAACATAATTACTTTTATAAACATAAGCCCTTCACTATCAAAATAATATATATACATGCATACACATACAACTACAAGGGACAATACTACCCACATCAAGCGTATCTACGAGCCTCTACTAGAGTATCGGGCATATGGACGGGACAGACCCCGTCGTGCCCAATCATGATTATATACATATATATGTACCAAAAGAATAATCAGGCACTTCTAAAATGGAGTGCTCTCTAAATCGGTCGCTAGCTCATGAACGGATCACCTCCTATTCACCTACGCGGTATGGAATACAAATCCGAAGAAAGGGACGTACGATCGAATATTGTACCGAGTATGTAAGGCATAAACAATAATGAAAATATCCATGAAACAAGTAGGCATCAATAAGAGCAATCAGAATCGACCGAATCATAAAGGAAGTAGTGCGTGCCGACTTACTTTCATACTCATCATCATATCATATATGCATAATGTATAAGCTGCCACGACCGTAGGTCTGCGGTCGGTATAAGTCGCCCGACCATGTAGTGCAGATAATCAATAACATTAGCAATAGCATTAGCACAACGTCTAGGCCTCCCGCGTCCAGGCATCATCTCATGCCGTCCACTACCGGCGCTGCCTACGCCATTCGCCATGGTGTATAGCTGCCCGGCCGTATAGGCGCGGTGTGATATCATCATATGCTCATTACAACATGCTCATTATATGCTCATTACAATACATTTATCATACATGCTTATCATAATATGCTTATAGCAATACATACATAGAGACTCATAGATAATCATACTTTATCGGGGTGACGTAAGGTCGTGGACCGATGTCATTTTGAGCATTCATAAGTATTCTTCTCCTCACCTTGAAAGAACAACGCATATGAGTGTATATAATAATCAACGGATGCTTCACTAGCTTCATAGAAACATAATGTCATAGGCTATAGCATCTCTAGACTTTACTTGTCGTCATCGTCATCTTACTCGTAGCATATCTCTTCTCAGTTGTTATTTCGCCACTGGACCTTAACTAAAGCTACTTCCTTGTTCCGAAGTTTTCGTACTTGCCTGTCTAATATGGCAACGGGTTTCTCATTATAAGTTAACTTTTCTGTCACTTGAACATCACTTACGGGGACGATCCTAGTAGAATCTCCAACACATTTACGAAGCATCGAGGCACGAAAAATGGAGAACTGACCCAAATCGAGATAAATGTCACGACCGAACCACGGCCGCGACGGTCCGACAAGCACCGATCACCACTCATTTGCGTTATCTATGTATATCATTCATAATACTTGCTCAACTTCATAGAAATATATCATCATTCGCAACATAATTACTTTTATAAACATAAGCCACTTGCTATCAAAATAATATATATACATGCATACACGTACGACTATGAGACCAATCACCCACACTGCTATCTACGAGCCTACGTAGCATCGGACATATGGACGGGACGGGACCGTGCGTGCCCAATCATGATTATATACATATATATGTACCAAAAGAATAATCATGCACCTCCGGATAATGGAGTGCTCTACAATCGAGGAGTTGCTAGCTCTGGCGAGTCCGGATCGCCTCATCTGCTGTGGGTATGAACACGCGCGTCGAAGAAAAGGACGTCGCATTTAATATTGTCCGAGTATGTAATAAACAATAATGAAATATCCATGAAACAAGGAGCGTCAATAAGGAGCAATCGTAAGAACGACCGAATCATAAAGGGAAGTAGTACATGTCTTTGACTTACTTTCATACTCATCATCATATCATACGCATAATGTATAAGTCGCCCGACCATGTAGGTGCGGTGGTATAAGTTGCCCGACCATGAGGTGCGGTGTGATAATCAATAAACATTACACCTGCAAATTTTCATTCATGCGTGGAATTGAATAAATGAAGGGAAAGGATTACGGGTATCGAATCGATGAAGTGTCGAGATCGGTTTAAGGGAAAGGACAAAAGTCCGCTCATATATGGACTTAGACCCTTCGTCAACGATAGCTTTGAAGCAAAGGATCGCTCTTGTCACGAGACGCGACGCCATATGCGACTGCATGTTGAACATGCGAATCGCGGCAGTGAGTTAGAAGGCGACCATCGCGGGTCGTGCAGTGAGGAAGTGGTTCGGCACCACCGCGACACTAGGCGCTCGCATGTGTGACATGCGACTGCGCATGTAGTGTCGCATGTTGTACCCAGCGTAACCCTTTCCGTCACAGATGCGACGCGAGGTGCGACTGCGAGGCGTGACATGCACTCGCGTGTGTC
>NW_026718688.1:0-12998 GCF_029784015.1 Lycium ferocissimum | reverse complement strand
AAAAAAAAACGTTCATTAAAAAAATGTTCCGTCCCCAAAACCTTTTAAACTAAAATTTCCCCAATTAACTTAAAAAATTTTAATTACTATGCTTTTAACACTTTAAATTACTAAAACTCTTGGTAATTAACTCAATAACAAAGGTAAGAATCATATACATACCTTGAAGGAACTAGAACTCCAAAATCAAACTTCAAGTCCAACTCTTACGCTCAACAACTTCAATAGAACCCTGGGAACAACTTTCCCTTCACTAGTTCGGGTTCACGAGGCTCGGATCTTGCTAAAACTTCACTAATATGTTGGGAAATGTTGGGAGGAATATTTTAGGGTTTATATCTGGTTGGGAAAATATAAAAATGAGTAGGAAAATGTGATTCTGGGTGCCTCCGGGTGGACGGATCGTCAACACATCAACGAACGTCGACTTGCTCTGTCGTTCTACAGCCCAAGATTCAAGGGCCTCGGCATGTCGACGGCAGGAAAGGACGCCATGTCGACATGTTAACGGATGGTCCCTTTGCACCGTCAAAGTGGACTGGTTTCCTGGTTCCCTGAGTTGCTCCGATTCGTTTAACTTCTAATCCTATCGTATAGTAAGGAACATATACTTGTACTTCGATATACATGAGGCAAGACACTTATATCTCATAAACTCGGTACGAATCTCCGTGCTAAGGGTATACACAACTAAGAAACCATAGACTTTCTTGCGATGAAAATGAGAGGCGTAACAAAAACTTGGTCTTTTGTTCCTCCGTCATCGTCCATGAATGTGTTAGGCTGCAAATGGGTGTTTCGTATTAAACAAAATTCTGCCAGGGTAATTGAAAGGTATAAAGCTGGTTTGTAGAAAACATTTTTCACTAGGTTAAGGGCTACGACTTCTCTACGAAACATTCAACCCAGTTGTGAAACCCATGGCAATTAGTATCATTCTCTCCTTGGCAGTCTCGCAACATTGGCCATTGTGTTAATTAGATGTCCAAAATGCCTTTTTACATGGTGATCTCACTGAAGTTGTGTTCCTGGCTCAAGCTCAAGGGTTCAATCATCCGCAGTTACCTTATTATGTTTATTTATTAAATCCAAAGTAATGGCCCACATATGGCCTATCAATCCAGGTTTCTCCCCGACAAAATAAAAAATGAGGCAATTCAAGCAAGATTTGAGTATCCGAATCAAAGATGAGGTTAAAAAGCAAACCAAATCTGGAGTAGTGGAAGTGACTTTGTATCCGACATGGTTTGCCAACATTGTGCCGGTAACGAAGAAGGATAGAAAGATCCGAATATGTGTGGATTACCTAGATCTCAACAAAGTTAGCCCCAAGGATAATTTCCCACTCCCAAACATTCATTTACTCATCGACAATTGCGTGTAGCACGAACTACAATAGTTTGTGGACTCTTTGCAAGATACCATCAGATCTTTAGGAGTGAAGAGGACGCAATAATGACATCTTTCATCACACCATAGGGAATATACCATTACTGAGTAATACTGTTTGGCCTAAATAACGCCTGCGCGACTTACATAAGAGCCATGACCACTATTTTCCACGACATGGTCCATAAGAAAATTTAGGTTTACATGGATAATGTGATTGTCAAATTAAGAGAAAGCTACAAGTTCTTCGACAGGCACCAAAAGTCTAATCTTAAGATAAACTTGATCAAATGCGCGTTTGGAGTGCCTCTGAAAAATTACTTAGGTTCATAGTCAGTCGAAGGGGCATAGAGCTAGACCCAACCAAAATCAAAGCCATACAAGAGTTGCTCCAGTCAAAAAACCAAGAAAGAGGTCATGAACTTTTTAGGCAGGTTGAATTACATTGGTCGATTCATAGCTCAATCTAAGATAATCGTTGAACTTATACTCAAATTGCCGCAGAAGGACGTGCTGACAGAATTGGACTGAAGAACATTTGGCACTATCAAGAAGTATCTTTCCAACCCACCGGTCATAGTTTCTCCTAGATTAGGAAGTCCACTACTGCTGTACCTGTCGGTATCAGATAATGCTTTCGGATGCGTGTTAGGACAACATGATAAAACATGAAAGAAGGCACATGGTATTTATAATTTGAGCAAGAAGTTCATGGCCTGCAAAGCACGATACACTCTGGTAGAGAAAAAGTGTTGCGCCCTGAGATGGTAGACCAAAAGTTAAGGCACTACGTATCGTCGTATACTACCCATTTATCTCCAGGTTGGATCCATTAATGTATATCTTTCACCAACCCATGCCCATACAAAAATTGGCTAAGTGGAAAATGCTTCTAAGTGAGTTTGACATCACGTACGTGGTCCAGAAGGCCGTCAAAGGACAAGTATTGGCATGCATAAGTTTTGATGATTGACAAAACACAAACACATGGTAAATGAACCAGGTTACCTGACATGTTCTATCACAAAAAGATGAGTGAAGAGAATACAAACATAGAGCTAAGAGCATGACGTAATGAAACAAGTCTGCCAACATGTTCCATCAGTCATAACAAAATCAGGCTCAAGATAGAGTCGGAGGAATGAACGAGAAGGGGATGATGAAACAGGTTCGTGAACATGTTCCATCTCAGACAGTGTAGAGATTCAGAGGCCGACAAACCAAGTAGCTGAAACTGGTTTGAGAACATGCTCACCAAGTCCTATAACAACTAGTATTTACAGTTTTATGGTAAAGACTTAGCGGTCAAGATTATAGGATTTCGTGCTATAATTAAACAAGGTTCTTCAGACTCCTACAGGGACAATGAAATCAATTGAGAAGGAAAAAATCCCAATTCAACACAAACCCTACTATATCTCATGGGCCTACTCGAAGAAGGTTTTATGTTTGCCGACTTGCTGTGCACTCAATGCTATATATATCTAAGTCTTACCAAGAAGAAGGTTTGCGCACCCACAAGGAGAGATTTTAGAATATTCAGCGATCAACAAAGATATCAAGAATATTCAGACTCTATATGTGCGTCCCTAGTACAAGAAGGCGACTGAAGAAGCTGTCAAACTGAGTTTATGTTTTACAGTCCTTGAGTCTAGAAAACTTATGTTAGGTTGGGCTATCGAGTTGTACTTTATCCGCTTTATTAGAAGCTGTCAATTAGATACAAAATATTGAATATTGTAAATTCAACTTCAAGTTGGAGGTCAACTTGAAAGGTGCTTGCTAGATAGAGGTTTATTAGTAAGATAGGGATTACAATTTAGTTCCTCGGTTATAGAATTTGTAACTTTAATTTGCAGAGGCTCACCATTGTAGTGGAGTTTTGGGGAAAATCCTATAGAGGTGTAGGTCGTTATTTTCATAGCCCTTGTGAGTCGGGTGGTTTCCACGTAAAATTCCTGTGTTCTTTACTTACTTGCTGTTTATATTCTGCAAAAAGCTTTCATAGAAAATGCATAGTATCAAAAATTTGATATTGATTAGGATAGGAAGTAGGTCGTGCAAGCTAACAAGTGGTATTAGAGCAGGTTCTCCTCAAAGAGGTAAACACCTTAAGATAAGATCATGACGAGTGTTGCACTACCTATTGGACACAGTGAAGCTTTGTCAACTCCCAGGTCACCATTATTCAATGGGCAGTACTTCGCCTGGTGGAAGGCACGTATAGAAGACCATCTACAAGCAGAAGACTATGAACTCTGGGATAAAATCACTGATGGTCCCAAATACCCCACAAAGAAGGGCACTTATGGATCTGACATTAAAAGGGAAAAGAGCGAGTATCTTGAAAGTGATTACATGATGCTAGAGAAAAATGCTAAGGCTAAAAATGTCTTGATATGTGGACTAGGACTAGATGAGTACAACAGGATATCTGGATATACAATAACCAAAAAAATCTAGGATGCACTGGCTAATGCTCATGAGGAACAAGTTAATTCAGGAAATTCAGAAAAGCTATGCTTGCGATTAACTGGGAATATTTCAAGATGAAGCCACAAGAAACCAGCTCTGAGATGTTTACCAGGTACATATCTTTTGTGAATGAACTAAAATCATTTGGGAACATCACTACCACATAAGACTCTATTGAGAAGGTCTTGAGAACTTTGCCCAAGTCGTTTAAGATGAAAGTCACCGCAATAAGGGAAGCCAAAGACATTGAACATACGTCTCTAGATGAATTGATAGGAAATTTGAAGACATATGAGATGGATATGAAAACCTCGAAGAACGAGGAGACAATTGAGAGAAGGTTATGGATCTCAAAACAGCTCAAAGTGATGATTCTAAAATAGATGAAGAGAATGTGGCTCTAATTCCAAAGAACATTAGAAAATTCCGCAGAAGGGAAATACAAAATGGCAGAAGTAACACCTCCAGAAAGCGAAGATGTGCTAACATGCAATATGGTGGATATTACAAGTGTGACAAGAACGATCATCTGATAAGGGATTGTCCCTTATGGGAAATAAAAAGGAAAAAGGAAAAAGCTGAAAAGAACAAGAAGAAGGAAAAGGTTAAAGAGAAGAGAATAAAGGACACCAAAAAGGCCATGGTTGCAACATGGGCCTCAAGTGAGGATCCAGAAGATGAAGGGGACCACTCTGCGTTAATGGTAGTCGGAGATTCAAACTTAGGAGATTAAGGTCAAGATAAAAGGAAACAAAAATAACTAGTACATGGACAGTGTTGCTTAAGACACATGACTGGAGGCAAAGAAAGTTTTTGCTCACTCTCAGCACTAGAAGGAGGAAGTGTTAGTGTTTGAAGGAGGCAAAAAGAGGCAAGTCAAACAATAGGGATGATAGGCAGATCGGAGAATCATGCAATTGGCAATGTTTACCACGTAGATGGATTGCAACACAATCTACTAAACTTCTCTTAGTTGTTGTGATAAGGGAAATATAGTAGTATTCACATCTGCAGGTAGCTACGTTGCTGATCTCAAAATAAGTAACACAATTCTGACAGACCTACTACACAAAAATATGTGCAAAGCAGATATCATGGGAATGCCTAGTGATGACCTAAAATGTCTAAGTGCTATAGACTTTGACCCCTTACTGTGGCACAAAAGGCTGGGTCATGCTAGCCTTAGTCAACTAAACAAACTAGTCTCCTAAGACTTAGTGACTGTCTACCAAACATGAAGTTCAAAGATGACAACGTTAGTAATGCTTGTGCCAGGGGGAAACAAGTGAGATCATCCCTCAAATCGAAAAAGGTAATCAGTACAACCAAGTCTCTGGAACTGGTTCATATAGATCTATGGAGATCAATGAGAGTAATGAGCAGGGGAAGTAAGAGGTACATGTTTGTTATTGTTGATGGTTTCACCAGATTCACGTGGATACTGTTTCTTGCTTCTAAAGATGAGGCAT
This sequence comes from Lycium ferocissimum, assembly GCF_029784015.1. Taxonomy (NCBI): domain Eukaryota; kingdom Viridiplantae; phylum Streptophyta; class Magnoliopsida; order Solanales; family Solanaceae; genus Lycium; species Lycium ferocissimum. Next base: position 7,665 of record NW_026718688.1, on the reverse strand, counting down.
ATGACTCATTCATAATCTTGATACAAAGTTTAGAGAGAACATTAGGGAACAAATTGACTTCAATTAGATCTGACCATGGAACTAAATTATAAAATGTTAAATTTGAAGAATATTGTTCCACAGACGGTATTGACCATAACTTTTCTACCACTAGAACCTCACAGAAAAATGGAGTAGTTGAAAGAAAGAATAGGACCTTAGAAGAGATGGATAGAACAATGATGATTGCTAGTGATATTTCTAGAAACTTTTGGGCTGAAGCCATAAACACCGGTTGCTACATTCTAAATAGATGCTTGACTAGGTCTCTATTGAATAAAACTCCTTATGAACTGCTTAATGGAAGAATGCCTAACATCTCTCATCTAAGAACCTTTGGATGTCCATGCTTCATTCACAACAATGGAAAAAAGTCTCTAGGGAAGTTTGATGCCCGAAGTGATGAAGGAATTTTTGTAGGTCATGCACATAACAACAAAGCATACAGGGTGTTTAATAGAAGAATAATGTTGATAAAAGAAAATGTACATGTTGTCTTTGATGAATCTAGTGTTATTTATGAGAAATAGGTACAGGATGATGATGGGGACCCCATATTCAGTTATACCATGAGAGCAAATAGTGTAGCTAAAAATGGAAATGAGCCTGGTAAGTCACTTGATGATTCAGGTCTACCAATAAGTGAAGAGCAGGTCTTGCAGACAGGGGGAACCACTGATGAAACCCTTGATGAACCTGGTTCACCAAGTGAGGTTCAGAATGAAAACTCTATAACCTCACAAGGAGTAGTTTCAAGAAGATTTAAATATCAAGGATATCATCCCATATATAATGTATTGTCAGATCTAAACTCGGGGGTCACTACAAGATCCAAGTTAAAGAATATATGTGCCTTTAATGCATTTTTATCTATTATTAAGCCTAAAAAGGTTAATGAGGCTTTGCAGGATGCAAATTGAATTATTGCAATGCAGGAGGAACTTAATCAGTTCAAAAGAAACATGGTGTGGCACCTTGAACCAAGACTAAAGGATAGAACAATAATCGACACAAAATGGGTGTTTCGAAACAAACTCGATGAGCAGGAAGTAGTCACATGGAATAAGGCAAGGTTAGTGGTCTAGGGGTATAATCAAGAAGAAGGGATAGACTATAATGGAACATTTTCCGCAGTGGCAAGATTAGAAGCAATAAGGCTCCTTATAGCATTTGCAGCCTACATGGATTCACACTCTGTCAAATGGATGTGAAGAGTGCCTTCTTAAATGGGTACTTGAAAGAGGAAGTGTATGTCAAGTGGCTTCGAAGATGTTGAACATCCTGAGTATGTTTACAAGATTGACAAAGCTCTCTACGGACCCAAGCAATCTCCAAGAGCTTGTTATGCTATCATAATTTCTTCTAGCACATAGCCACACTAGAGGAAAATTAGACAACACACTATTCTTGAAGGTTAAAGGAAAAAGTTTGCGGGTTGTACAAGTTTATGTGGATGATATCATCTTTGGAGCTACAAATGAGTCAATGACTAAAGAATTTTTTGCATTAATGGGAAGTGAGTTTGAGATGAGCATGATGTGAGAACTGAAATTCTTCTTAGGACTGCAAATCAAGCAAACAACAATGAGCACCATGATCCCTCAACAGAAGTATGTTAAGGAATAGCTCAAACAGTTCAAAATGAAAGATACGAAGGCAGGTGATACTCCTATTGCAACAGCCACAAAGCTCACCCTGGATAAACCTGGTCCACCAGTTGAGCATAACTATACGGAGGTATGATTGGCTCCCTTCTGTATCTCACTGCTAGTCGACCTGACATTGTATTCAGTGTGGGATTATATGCAAGATTTTAAGCAAATCCTAAAGAGTCTCATCTAAAAGCTGCTGAGGCAGAAAACGTGGTTGCTGCAGCATGCTCTGCTTAGTTGCTATGGATTAAGCAACAATTAAAAGATTTAGGTGATTGTGTCCCCTTATTCTGTGACAATACTAGTGCTATCAACATTGCAAAAAATCCTATTTAGCAGAAGAGAACCAAACACATTGACATAAGACACCACTTTTTCATTACAATATTTAGAAGGGTCTTATTTCAATCCAATTCTGTGCCATTGAAACACAAATTGCAGATATTTTCACTAAATCCTTAGGAAGAGAACACTATGAGTGAAACAAGCTGGAACTGGGGATAATTAAGATTGCTTAGATACCCCTCAATGATTGGTTAGAATAGTTGCTTCAAAATTAATGAGCCTAGAATTGAATAATTTTCTACTTAATCTTGTACATTTAGTTGTGTGTCCTGTGCTATGATAAGGTCATGATCTCATAATGTCTAAAGAACTATTCAGTCACAACAATCAAGAGCTAGCAAATGCATCGGATTCTACATTGGTACTTCAGGTATGTATTAAGTCCTTGATAATTATTAGTAAAGTCAGGCCATAAAATATGTTGTTCAACCTATTCCAACCTTCATAGTCAAAGCCAGTGTTACGCCTCGTCTATCGCGTACGTTAAGTTTCGTCTTAAGTCTGTTATCATAGGCTCACATTAGAAATCATTTGGGAAGTTGCCTATGAGGGCTATGGGTGTATCTCGGAGTTATATAAGTCCTTAAACATGTTTGGAAAAGAGTACAAAGGTTAGACGTCAAATGAATCGAAACGAATACGTCTCGCCACAAAATTGGAATAAGACCATTCTACAGCAATTTCCACGGACCCTGAATAATTTTGCGGACCGTGAAAGTGATGGTTGGCCACTGTGGAATGGGTGGCAGCAAGGTGGCTAGTTGGAAGTGTTTCACGGCCACTTCCATGGACCGTGAAAAATTTCACGAACGTGAAAGTGAACCGTGAAACTGAGGCGATAGAAATTTGTCCTTGGTTTATAAATTATTTCCTATGACACGGGGCTCATTTGTTTCACAAAATCAGTACCCTAGTGACCCTCAAAGCTCTCTCAATCATCCATAATCTTCCTAAATCATTTCAAGAAAAGATCAAGCTTTAGAACCTCAACTAGTTCATAGAAGGTGCTTGTTCTTGCTTCTAGTTGAAATTGTGGTGACTAAGTCTTGAAGCAAGTTGTGTGGGATGAAGTTCTTCAAGCTATAAGGTATGTTCTTCATTATATTTCCTATGTTGCATTGATTTTAAGGTTTACTAAGTCTTAAAGTTAAAAGAGTCATGGTGGAAAGGTCATAAGGTATTGTATTGAAGTTATTGGCTATGTACTGAATTTGAAAGGAAGTTTAGGACTGATTTTAGTTTAGATTGAATGTAATCTCGTGGCTATGGAATTATTAATGTTGTTATTGATGTTTTAAATTTGTTTTGGAATTGGGTGGAAGTAGATGATATAGGGGAAATATTGTCCAATTTCCGTTAGCTCACCAATTAGTTTAACTTGACCTTATAAGTGTTTCAACAACTTAACCTTAGTGTGAATCATCTTGAATGTAGATTTGCAAGCTCGGAAAGATAGTCATTGAGTGATTACATAGACGACGAGGTATGTTAAGTCTAAACTTCCTTCTTTTGGCATGATCCTTATGAACAGAACATACACTTAACGTTATTCCATAATGACTCTATTCTTAAGAGCTAGGAATGTCCTATGTTGATTCATGTTCCCTAATGTTGTCTTCAGAATGTCTGTCTTTAGATTCAGTATAATCCTTAGAGTTACTCGTTGGTGAAATTTCTATCTCATAATGAAGTTCGGAGGTATAATGACCTTACGCCACTCCGACAGTTTCATAATGTACTCTTATCATGTTTATGCATTGCATCTCATTTATCTATATGCATACACTGACCTGTGACCCCTCAGGCGTTATATATGCGTATATTACGTATTATATATATGTATGGGATATGGGGAAGGTGGCGGTGTTATATACGCACTACCACCTGATCGGCTGGTCATATGATGATAACGATGATGATGATGATAATGATGCCCACAGAGGCTGACATGATACAATTGGATTCCCACAGAGGCTTGACAGGCGTTATATATATATATATATATATATATATATATATATATATATATATATATATATATATATATATATATATATATATATATGTATTGCCTCATGAATTCATGCATTGTATTTGTGTATATCATTGACTTGCGAGCGATTCAAACATACAGGATGCACTCATATACCCTATGTTTTCTTATGTCTCTTTCATATTACTTTCATGCCTTACATTATCAGTACTTTGTCCGTACTGACGTCCCTTTTTGGAGGCACTGCGTTTCATGCCTGCAGGTGCAGATAGACAGATTGGTGATCTACCCTCGTAGGTTGCCGTTCAGCTGACATTGGAGCACTCCTCTTGTTCTGGAGTTGCTGTTATGCTTTTGGTAGGTTATACTTTTATGTACATACGGGTATGTACGGCCCTTGTCCGACCTCTTTATGTCAGATACTCCACTAGAGGCTTGTAGACAGTCATGATATGGTTAGGCTGGGCATAGCCCCTTCGTTCTATATTTTACTGTATTGTTTTTCATGACAACCTAGTTGGCATGTATAGTTTTGTCCGACATAGTTGTATAGTATATTTTCTTCGGCTTATTCCTTCTCAGCATATCTCTTATATGATTTAGTAGTTTTCTATTTGGTGACCCCGAGGTCCATTCTTGTTTATGGTCACGCTAGAAAAGCATGATTAGTGGTGCTCAACAGTAGGGCCCAGGTGCCCTTCAAGGCGCTCTAGTTTGGGTCGTGACAAACTTGGTATCGGAGCAGTTCCGTCCTAGGGTTGTCTATAAGCCGTTTCTAGCAGAGTCTTGTCTATGGTGTGTTGTACGTCGCACTTATAAATAGGAGACTGCAAGGCATTTAGGAAGATTGTCTTTCTTTCTCATCTTAGATCACGCGATAGAGACGTACAATCAAGATTTCTTTTCTAATAATGTATTGTGGTTTCAGTGATGCCTGTGAGGAGAAGAGCTTCAGCCAGCCAAAGAGGCAAGGCTGTGATAGATGAGGTTACTAGTAGGGTGCCACCAGTAGCTGCGGGCCAGGTCGAGTCTTAGAGTGAGGCCTCATCTCAGTCTTCACAAAGCCCTTTTGTTCCAGTAGATCCTAGAGGGGCTGCAGCTACTGTAGCCCCTGTTACTCCACCTGATGCATCAGGCCATGAGATGCTAAAGGCTATTAAGTTGTTAACTCAATTAGTAGCCGCTCAAGCCCAGCGTCAGAGTACGGGTACTGGTAATGGTGACAGGGGTGCTAGTGCCAGGGTTCGTGATTTTATTAATTTGGACCCTTCAGAATTCTTTGGATCGAAATGAGGACCCGCAAGATTTTATAAATCGAATGCTGAGGACGTTGCAGGTAATGCATGCTTCGGACTCTGAGTTAGTAGAATTGGCTTCGTATCGGTTGCCAGATATTTCTGCTCAGTGGTATGAGACCTGGGTGTCATCTAGAGGAGCTAATGCACCCCTACCTATATGGCAGGAGTTCATAGAGGCCTTTATCAGCCACTATTTACCGCCAGTGATCCGATGGGCTCGAGCTGATAGACTCCTGAACCTTAGACATGGAAGCATGAGTGCTTGAGAGTACAATTTTCACTTTAATACATTGACTAGATATGCTCCAACTGTTGTAGCTGAGATAGAGGATCAGGTTTATCCGTTCGTGAGTGGCTTGGGAGCACACTTGATTGATGAGTATATGGCGGCCTCACTTCAGACAGGTATGGACATCTCTCGCATCTAGGCGCATGCTCCAAACCTTGAGGAGCGTAAATAGCAGCGGAGTGTCGAGCGTGAGCAAGATAGGGGTTAGAGTAAGAGAGCTAGATCTTCAGGATTTGTTAGTGAGTTCAGAGGTGGTCAGAGGCAGCAGTTCTCTAGGATTTCAGCCTATTCAGTGGCCAGTACGCATTCACAGCTCGCAGGACCTAGGTTTGATAGACCCACTCATTTTGAGCTGGGCTAGAGTTCCAGGGCTTCCAGTTCCCAGTTCCGAGGTGGTGCTAGTTAGATGAGGCCATCTCTACCGTGATGTATTCAGTGTGGTAAGTTACATGCTAGGCAGTGCCACTTGGGTTCAAATATTTGTTAAACCTGTGGTCGGCCAGGCCACATTATGCGAGATTGTCCATTGAGAGGTGGCGGAGGCGTAGTTTAGCGGACAGGGTCTGTAGCAGGTTCTTTGTCATCTGTACGCCCTCCTGGGTAGGATTCTCAGACACTAGATCGTTGTGGTAGAGGCAGAGGTGGAGCGTCCAGTTCGAGCGGTCCTTAGAACCGCATTTATGCATTGGCTGGTCGACAGGATCTTGAGTCATCACCTGATGTTGTCATAGGTATATTATCAGTCTCCTCCCATGATGTATATGCATTGATAGATCCTAGTTCTACGCTATCATAAGTTACTCCTATTATTGCTGGTAAGTTTGGGGCAAAACCCGAGTTGATTAGACCTTTTGAGGTGTTATACCCCGTATCTTCGAAGAAGCACTTATCAAATTTGAAACATAAGTACGTTGATTTATGGTTAAGTAAAACCACTTTAGAATGTCAGGAGCAAGCATTATTAAGTATATTTAATGAGTGAAGGATGTATATAAGGTATACCGAAAGGTTTTGTAAGGAAATGAGTGGAAGAAATGGAGTAGCACGACTTTGGAGAAAGGATGGGCGAAGATTTGTGTGAAAATTTTGGTTCAAGTTGGGGGACGAATATCTCTTCGTACATGAAGTGAAACAAAAGCCTAAAATGAAGTTCGTCGATTCTAGTTTCCAACGCAACAAACCGCTCATCAATAGGACATCGGAGTAGAGAATTATGGACTTTACAAGTTCGGGCCGACTGCAGCAGAAAACGCGTACTACGCATTCAATCTACGACCACAAGCAAGAAAATGCTACAGTGACCCGGCCCGAATTTGACCCTATATAAAGGGTAATAACCCCTTTTTTTTTTCCATCAGATTTTCCTGGAAAATTCCAGAAATTAGAAGAGAGAAAGTGAGGGAATCAAAAGTGAGCAATTTTTAAGTCGCGGAGTAGTGGTTTAGGTCCGGGTGACGCATAGTTGTGATTCTAGTATTGGTTTGCAGTGGATTTTAGCGTGATATTGAGGATATTTCTGTCGTAACAAGAAAAAAGGTATGAATCTTTCTCTTTTGGTATTATTTAAGGCTTATTTACGGAGACAAAATCGTTAAATAATTCTGTAGTAAGTTAGTTAGTTATGGAAGTTGAAAATTAGTGTGTGGGCTGTTTTATGGTACATATTGGTGTTGGAAATGATGTTATTGATGTTGGTATTGTTGTTGTTGTTGTTGGTTGCTGAGTTGAGATTTCGAGCTAAGCATATAAACAGGAAAAATGCTGCCCGATTTTCGGCAGGATATAAAATAGTTTGACTTGAAAGCTTAGCCCAAATATACTACGATGAGTCTAACGAATGTGTGAATCCTTTTAAATGTAGACTTACGAGCTCGGACGAATAGGTGTAGATGATTGGAGAGTGGGCAGGTATGTTAAGGCTCATCCTTTTCTTTCAAAGGCATGATTCCTATGATATGATTCCATAAGTGTTTTCATAACCTCCTTGATTTCAAAGCTAGAAGTTTATGACTCTTAAAGCCTTTATGATGTTAAGAACGAGAATGTTTT
>NW_026718687.1:0-12883 GCF_029784015.1 Lycium ferocissimum | reverse complement strand
TTTGCAAATTCCTACCAAAAAACACAAACACAGGGCCAACCTTCAACCACCTAAATTTTAACATCCATATTTTCATGATTTTAATTCATTTTCACACTCCACAACATCCACAACTATCAAATTACATCACATAAAATTGGTTCGTCATGCTTACATCAACAACATACACCCACGGCTACAACTCCCAACATACAACCTCTCATGATTTTCCATCCATTTCCATGCACCATAACACGTTCACATCCATAAAACATGTAAAGAATGATTAAATCTACCTTTCTTTAGCTCCTCCCTTGTGCTGAATTTTCTGGAAATTTTTGGAAGTTTTGGATGAAAAAAAATGAGATTTTAACACCTTAAAACGGATCATGTGAGTTTGTATAGCTGAAGGTGAGATCCAGAAGCAAAGATCGTGCGACCGTAGCGGTGCCGCGGGAATACTGTTTCTCCCGCTTGGGCCGAGCTTCAGTTTTGTAACATCTATAATTCTCTACTCCGATGTCCTATCAATGAACTTGGTTGCATTACAAACTAGACTCGACGAACTTCATTTTAGGACTTTGAACCACCTTAAAACCCACATACTATGAGATACGCGCCTCCAAAGTTAACTAAAACCGTCCCGCGTTTCTCAAATTTTCGTCGAACTTATTTTCTTCAATTTGCTAATCCCCGAAATATTCCGAAATTCTCCATACATGATATTTATCACTTATTACACTAATAATGGCCATGTCCCGTGTTTCAAAATATTCTTTCCCGATTACGACTTACGAGATCGTAATTCACCCTTTTCTTCGTTTTTACGTACTTTCCATGGCTTGTGCCTTCAAAACATCTCATTACTACGATGAGGTACACGCCAAATCTCATGCTTCCGAAAACGCCGGTATAACAATAAAGCCTCATACGGGGGAATTTCATTCTCCTATGTACTTAAGCCTCTATCGCACGATCTAAGACAAAGAAGGTCACTCCCTTAAATGCTAGTAGCCCCCCGTTTATAGACGTGGCGCGCTTCACACCATAAAACAGTGACTCTACCGGGACACCCACTTTGCAGACAACCCTTAGGACAGACTCGCTTCGATACCACTTTGTCACACCACCGATTTTCTAGGGTGTGTGATGGGCACCCGACCCCACATTCGGAGTCGAGCGAACCCACCGACTCTTATTACATACATGAATTTCGGACTATTAATCGCACAAAATGACAAATACAACAAAATGTTCGGGAAATATCTTTGTAGTGTACAAATCGACAGAATATGTAATCATATGAAAATTAGCATAACACAGAATGACACAGACGGCCGGGTGTGGACGCCTACGTAACCACATCCAACCCACACTGCCCCCAAGAAGTCTCTACAATGACAATCGAAGACATATCGATAGGCTCGACTCCTACAAAGACCTGCAGGACAATTGAGCTGTCAACTCGCTGAAGCATCTTCTACAATGTCTTCTTTACATCCGTGCACCGCGTGGCATGAAACGCAATTTCCCGAAGAACAAAAATGGTCGCATTTAAAATGTACCGAGTATATAAAGCATAAAATACGAAAAACAAAATTTAACTCCACGAGGAGGATACAAAACATGAATGTAATAACCGAATATCAGAAATGCTTACTCATAAAACATAAACAGATGCATAGTAGAAAACATGCTACAGCCGGCCCTCATCACGGGACTCGGCAAAGAAAGTGGTCGCTCCCCGACGTCGGCGCCACAACAGATCGACTACACGAATGTGCACATATCATAGCATATCAAATGGCCATATCATATCATATCAGATCAGAGTGTGTACATGGCACATCATACTCCACAACCCATGTACATATATACCTGCCCCCTCACACCGAGGCACGGCGAACAATGCAGTGGAACACGCGTGATAACATATCCTGGCCCGGGCTCAGTGAAGGAAGCATTGAGGCATCCACGAGCGGAGTAGTGAGAAACTAAATGCAATATAAGACGTACAACATATACAGAGATCAGACGGAATAATCAAATGACATATCAAGAGAAAGTGGGTCCGACGAAGCGTAGCGCATACCTTTTAATGACCGCGGTGGATTCTTTGAAGTGCGAACTTTAGGATCATATGTGTATATCAAAATGTAAAACATATACGGAGGCTCGATAGCGTGACTCATATGGCGGACCTTATAGTGAACGTTTGGCAATAGTCGAAACATAAGTCTTTCAAGCTTCAAATCTCAAAGTAGGTCATAAGACTTATTAATATAATCATAGTAGTTATTCTTTAGAACTTAGAAAAGTAGTTAAATGTTTCCCTTAGTTTTTATTTTAAAGAAGATGAAACGGAATATCAACACAAAGTTCGAAAATAGTGGGTCCGCCTTGGGTTAAGTAAGGTGGCGTGCCGAACGGCACATATTAAACCTTGTAATGTCATTTAGAGAGGTATAAGATAATCGGATTTCATATGTACAAGTTCTAAATACTTAGATGACCTGTTGAAACAATCGCAGCATAATTAGTTCAATTCTACTGAATGAAGAAGGGGTATTTTTGGACGTGGATTCCGAGGAGTAGAGTTGTCCCCGAGGTTCAAATTCAACCCTAGTACATCTAAGACATGCCAAGAGAAGGAATGGGAGAGCTTTACATACCTTTCCTGCTTGTTAGCTCGTCGAAACTCCAATCCCGTTTCGTCAAAAATCCTACAAATGGTCACATTTACCAATTACTATTCATGAGGTTCAAAATTGCAACTTTGGTTAGTATTTGCCTACCTAAATTTCGCAAAGACTTCTATAAATATGACACCGAGAATTTAACTCGGCTCAATTGTCAACAACAACAACCGCAACAACATCAAAAATTGACTAGAATCACATACTAAATATAAGTAGTCATCTTTCCACATAAAGTGACAACTTCCAAACTAACTTCATATTTCCAAACCAATATCAATATTTTCATACTCATTACTTACCAAGATTATTCCAACATCGATTGGAGCATTACATATGATTTCACATTTTATTCGCAAAATATACAAACTTTCCACCGAAAAACCATAACTCATCCAAAACTTCCATTCTTCGACAACCATATTCATAACACATTATCATCTTCCAACTTCATTAACAACAATCATAACTAACACCTAAACAATTCATTTCCATAATTACATCACAACTATGTTAGAACACATATCTTCTTATAACAACATATATGCAATTAACACCAAACTTAAATCGTTAAACCTTTATTTACGCTATAACGATCACAACAACGCAACTAACATACTAAACAAAATAAATTCATGCATTGGTTCATCACCTACATAACTTCGGCCAACTTGTATTTTTCCAACTTCATCCAATTTTTGTTCAACTTTCATTTCCAATGTAAATGCCACAATAACCACGACTAGAATACAACATAAAATCCAACCCACTTCATCTATATATGACACATATACGGCCACACATATACACACAACCATGCCATACAAACTTCCATAATTCCATGAGTTCTATCCATTCCTACGTACTACAACATAAACAAAGGCTTCATAACACATGGAAGGGAATTAAATCATACCTTTTCTTTCCAAAGTTCTTCACTTGACCCAAATGCGAAAATGATGAAACAAGTGCTCTTCCTTCCGAAATAATTACACCACGTTGTAGAGGACCCTTGAATTAGTAGGAATACAACAAGAAATTAATTTTTGAGACAAGTTTTCAAAGGTTCCTTCTTGAAGACCTCTTCAATGGCCGAATGGCTATCTTCTTTTCTCCTTCTTTCCTTCTTTCTTCTTTCTCAATTTTTCTTGAACTTTCTATAATCACATGAAGAATATATTTGTCATGTTCTATATATATTAAGTGGGGCCCACTATGTGCATGGCACATGCCCCCTAATTTTCCATTTCTTCTTCTTTTTCCTTCCTTTTTTTTTTTTTTTCCATTTAGTCCACACCTTTAATTCATGAAAATTAATCTTTTCACAATTCCAAATTTACCCTTGGCCTTTTCTAATATTTCCACATCCGAAATTTCTACAACCAACTTTATCAAGCAAGACCAAAACATGGCATCGTCCTCAACCTACTATAATTATCTTAGAATATCCAAGTATTCAAAATACAAGTTATAACACTTGTGCTTGGCTTATCGCAACCATCTCAAAATATCCGAACGTGCAAAGTGCGGGGGTATAACATCCTTCCCCCTTTAGAACATTCGTCCCTCGAATGTTAAATTAGCCTTATAGGGGCTTACAAATATTTCGGGGAAGTTCCTTCTTACGGTTATTGCACACAACCCATGCCGTTAATCAACATTATCAAATAAAGAATCTGATTGTCCGTAGGTACGGAACCAAATGGGGGTACTTCTTTTTCATTTCACCCGGAGTTTCTTAAGTCACCGTTGCTTTACCACTCGCCAAATGCGTACCTTAATGGGAGTCACATCCTTATCACACGGTTTTTCTTCCCCGCGCTTGGGATCGCTTATCGGCCGTTTCTCGTAGGGCAGCTCTTTTATTACTCGAATGCCTCTTCACGGCGAATATTATGGGGGTTATAATGTATTTGTAAGCATAGTGCATACGGAACACTAGACTCACCGCTTCTCAATTAGATAGTAAGCCCGATTCATAGAGAACCTTGTCTACTTCACGAATGATCCGATAGAATCCAAGACATCTCTTAGGCTATGTTTCCCCATAACACCTCTCATGGGTGATTTGTGATATTTTCAAAAATATCGTTACCAATCCGGCTGGAGTTCCTAAACGTCGACATCGGTCACCGGTATATGATTCTATCGACTAAGTCAAAGCATGACCGTCTCCGAATAAACTTTCACATTATTCAACTTTTTTTGATGGATTAATTAGGTTCAACTACGTGTAATTTAACCTTGTCCACGTTATTAAACTAGTCGGTTAATGACGTACACCTCTAGCCACACGCAGCTTCCTATAATGTTTTCCTGATGCTGGATTAGTATCATTAACTCAATAAATGGCAAGTGTTTATTTTCGCCGCCTCGAAAGCAATGACACAAGTTCGCAACTTATTATTAACGTTTCAATAACACCCTTAGCCTGTCCGTCGCCTCAAGAGCGTATGTTGGTTTAAGACTTACTATATTCTCAATTCTTTCGGACAAATCTCCAGGTTAACCATATACTAGTATTCTGTTCGACACAAAGAATGTAAGTCCTTATGAAACCTCACTACCTTCGAGGTATGATCTTACATACCTCCGATAACCCCCGTTTAGCCATTTCATAGTTTTCTTAATTTCATCCGTCGTGTTTTTGGCATTCATTTCATACCACACCGTTGTTTTTGGTTCAAACTTTCTCTCGTTTCCTTTTTCTCGATCCCGTTCTTAATCTTCAGCATCCTCGATTAGATTGTAATCTCGCGAGAGTATGTAACATACGCAAGTTAATCCATGAAATGCCTTAGCATCGCCTTACTAACCTTTTTAGATTGTTCCTTATCTTTTCCTTCGTCTTATAATCCGTATCGAGGGAAATCTTTAATTAGTCCTCGGTCGTGTTCCGCTTACTTTTAGTACCAATTTCATTTTGGTAACATGGTCTAGACCATCTGCGCATTTTCCATATCGCATTCAAAATATCATAACCATACCGTTGATATTGATCCTTACATTTCTTATCCGTTATGTACTCAACTGCTTGTAACATGCAATTGTTCGTGAGCGTTATAACCGTCCTCGCATAATTCGTATACAATATTTTTTAATTTCGACATATAATCTCCCTTGTTTGATCCACCCGACCTTACATATCTCATTGGTGGCAAAATGCGCTAATTCTATTTCGTCGTATTCATTTCTCTTCTTTCATGCATCTACTACCTGGAGTCATATTGCTCACAACCTCACCGATGCCAATCCTTAGTACCACTTTAATTGTCGTCTTAGGTTCCGTTTGTTTGTTGTTGGTTTCGGCATTACACCAACTCGGTTTTGAAGATAGATCTCGCAGACAATTCAAGCATTCATACTAAATGAACTGTGATGTCGGGTTTCATCTTACCTTCGCATTTCTACCCCGCTTCCCCTTTAGGTGCTCCTATATCAATGTCTATTCACATTCTATCCTGTCTCCATTCAAAGTTTTCAAACTCACAGATTCTTTCCGAATACATTTTTTGTATACCATACCACACCCACTTAGCTTTCATACCTTCTATAACTTAATTTACCCCGGTATAAAATTAACGCGCCTTACGGGCAATAGGAATCTCAATGTCTTGTACAAAATCTGACCTCGACGATTAGTACTCGAATGTGGCCATTGTAACCACAACATATCTAAATCATATCGCATTTATTCCCCGTCAAAAGTTAGTTATCGTTGGGCCGAATCGTCTCGTATTCTTCATTTCGTAACACTTATAGTTGGACGGTAAATATTCCAAGTCGACGATACCATTCTTTTTCCTTAAGATAGGTACCAACTACTTTTCCCAATAAATTTTCAATATATCACGCGTTTCACCAATTCTCAATTTCTGTTTTTATAATTTTCGCTTACATCCACGATGAGGTCATATATACATAATATGTCATATTTCCTTATGCTTCACATTCTCTCACTCTTTCCATATACTCATTATTAACTTACAAATTACCCGAAATCATACTAACTTCATCTTAGTAGTGATCTTATCTTTTGACCTTTTGTTGCATCACCCTCTTTTCGTCCATAACTATATATCTTTCTATTTATCCCGACTAATGGTCAACTAATTATGCCCATCTTGAGTGCTCTCTCCGTAGTACTCTCTTTTTCTCATTTCGTCTCTCGTCCATTTTTTTTCTTTCACGAATTCCATTTCTAGGTCAATGATCACAATTTAATAAGTCAAGTTATCAGAAATATTCTTCAACCACCGTAAAAAGGACTAGAGCTCCGCAAGCACCAATATATCCTAGCACTTGGTTCGCACGATTTACCTTCGCATTTACTCTCGAGTTCCACATAAACTATTCGTATCGCAATTACTTACTCGCCGTACATTCTTTCATCATAGTCACACCAGTTATTGGGCATTATTCGCCAATTTGGGCCTCCTTCTAAGGCACGATATGATCGGAACATACTTTAGCTCATTTAGATGAATTGCGAATTGATCGCTCATATATTTTTCTTCAAAGCAAGATTTTTCCCAACAGTAGTAGCGTCTATAGATTTACGTGGGAAGTCTTTCCTAAAGCTTAATTCATCATAAAGACGCATTCTTCTTCGTTTCTACTGTTATTTCGTCAACCTATAATATGGATCCCATACTTTCTCGTGCTTAACTTGATAAGTCTCTTTCGTACATTCAATAGCCACTTTTATGTTCAATCCCTTTTCCCGTGCATTCTAGTCACGTAATTCACATCCTGTATTTGGCCACTTCGCCATTAGGCTTTACTTATCTTCGTGGCCATCCTTATTAAGCTTTCTAGTTACTCCACATATTCTAATTCCCTTGGCTGTCTTAATTTCCCATTCATTTCATACACTTACATTTATGGAGTCCTGAGTGCACTTCCTGCGGGGTCACCCATCCCTGCACTGTTCGGTCCCAAAGACGTTAACCCCGAAATCCCTGTGAAATACGATGCTTTAATGCCAGTATAATCGCATCCACTTGGTCACCTGACCTTTACTACATAATCAGCGCATCGAAGTCTTGCTGCATTTCGAGATGTTTCCATAACACGTCCTATTTTCCACATTTACCGTTTTACCCTTCGTATTCCACAAATTGCATCTTTCGTCCACGATTTCCAAGCTTTCGCAATAGTAACAATATATCCTCGTACCATTACTTATAGCTATTTCGGGTATTGTCCCGTTTAAATCTTCACCCACCATTCCTACATAATAACTTTCCACAAAAATTCAATTGTCGGTTATCTCTAAATCCGCCAAATGTGATTCGTTGCTACTACACGAATGTCATTCTGTCTCTAATCTTTCAAACTATTAACCGTTTTCCTATACTCATTTTTCTCACCATACACCATCCCATAGCACTTCGAACCTCGCATCTCATCCATTATCTACTTACACTATTTCCTTTTTCCCTTTTTAGCATATCTCGACTAAATATTCTAATTAACACTTTCAATGAATCTCTTTAGCATTCTTGCTGTTCAAACCCTGTACATAGCAAATACGGGCGACACCTCACAGAACACGTAGTTATGTAACACATTCCCGCCATTCAAAACTTCCAATTTCGGATAGTAGAACAAATATTTCAAAATTCACTTCTGTAACTTCTCTATGTCATCGCTTACTTCTCTCCATCGTCTATAAAGCCCTCATATGGGAATTTCATTCTCCTAAAGACTTGGCTCTATCGACGATCGAAGACGTAAAGAAGGTCAACAATCCCTAAATGCCTCGTAGCCCCTCGTTTAGACGTGGCGCGCTTTCACACCATAAACAGACTCTATCTGATGACGATTTCTACATACAACCCCTATTTTCAAGCCCGATACCACTTGTCACACCCTGATTTTTCTAGGGTGTGGATGGGCACCGACCCCACATTCGGAGCCGAGCGAACCCACCGACTCTTATTACATACATGAATTTCCGGACTATTAATCGACAAAAAATGACAAATACAACAAATGTTCCGGGAAATATCTTTGTAGTGTACAACTCAATTTAATATGTAATCATATGAAAATTATGGCATAACACAATGACATGACGGCTGGTGGAGCCGCTTAATCGAACCGACATCCGTAACCCACACTCGTCCGCAAAGCTCTAAACAGACAATCGAAGACATATCGCATAGGCTCGACTCGGGCAAAGATTTCAGGGATAATTGGAGCTTGCCAACTCCGCTGAAGCATCTTCTACAATGTCTTTTTACATCCGGGTGTACGTGGCATGAAACGCAATTTCCCGAAGAATGTGGGTCAGTACGAAAATGTGTACCGAGTATATAAAAGATAAAATACGAAAACAAATAATCGTAACCGAACAGATGACGTGTAATATGAATGTAATAACTGGAATAATATCGAAATGCTTACTCATAAACATAAACAGATGCATAGTAGAAAACATGCCATAGCCGGCCCCATCATGGGACTCGCAAATGGCTATAGTGGTCGCCCCCGACGCCGGCGCCACAACATCGATCATACGAATGTGCACATATCATAGCATATCAAATGGCCATATCATATCATATCGACGTAGTGTGTGCACGGCACATCATACTCCACAACCCATGTACATATATACCTGCCCCCTCACACCGAGGCACGCGAACAATGCAGGAACACGCGTGATAACATATCCTCGGCCCTAAGCTCGTGAAGGAAGTATGAGGCATCCACGAGCGGAGTAGTGAGAAACTAAATGCATTACAAGACGTACAACATATACAGAGATCGACGGAATAATCAAATGACATATCAAGAGAAAAGGGTCCGGACGAAGCGTAGCGCATGCCTTTTAATGATCATGTGATTCTTTTTTTGAAATAACTTTAGGGATCATACGTGTATATCAAAATGTAAAACATATACGTAGGCTCGATAAAGGCGTGACTCAAAGTGTGACTTATAGTGAACGGCTACAATAGTCGAAACATAAGTCTTTCGGAAGCAAGCTTTCAAATCTCAAAGGTCATAAGACCATTAAAATAATTATAGTAGTTATTCTTTAGAACTTAGAAAAATAGTTAAAAGTTTCCTTAGTTTTTAGTTTAAAGAAGATCAAACTAATATCAACACAAAGTTCGGAAGTAGTGGGTCCGCCTTTCGTTAAGTAAGGTGGCGTACCTTGGGACCGGCACATATTAAACCTTGTAACGTCATTTGTGAGAGGTATAAGATAATCGGATTTCATATGTACAAGTTCTAAATACTTAGATGACCTGTTGGAAACAATCGCAGCATAATTAGTTCTAATTCTACCATGGAACGAAGAAGCGGGTATTTTTGGACGGGATTCCGAGGAGTAGAGTTGTCCCCGAGGTTCAAATTCAACCCTAGTACATCTAAGACATGCCAAGAGAAGGAATGGGAGAGCTTTACATACCTTTCGCTTGTTAAGCTCGCTCGAAACTCCAATCCCGTTTCAAAAATCCTACAAATGGTCACATTTTTTTTTTTACCAATTACTATTCAACAGAGGTTCAAAATTGCAACTTTGTTAGTATTTGCCTACACCTCAAATTAGCACCTCCCCGAAATACGACACCCCGAGAATTTAACTCGGCTCAATTGTCAACAACAACAACCACAACAACATCAAAAAAATTGACTAGAATCACATACTAACATAAGTAGTCATCTTAAAGTGACAACTTCCAAACTAATCATATATTTCCAAACCAATATCAATATTTTCATACTCATTACTTACCAAGATTATTCCAACATCGTACTGGAGGGCATTACATATGATTTTTTGCCATTTTTATTCGCAAATATACAAACTTTCCACCGAAACCATAATCTCATCCAAAACTTCCATTCTTCACAACCATATTCATAACACATTATCATCTTCCAACTTCATTAACAACAATCATAACTAACACCTAAACAATTCATTTCCATAATTACATCACAACTATGTTAGAACACATATCTTTCTTATAACAACATATATGCACTTAATGCCAAACTTAAATCGTTAAACCTTTATTTACGCTATAACGATCACAACAACGCAACTAACACACTAAACAAAATAAATTCGGCATTGGTTCATCACCTACATAACCTTCCACGGCCAATAACTTGGTATTTTTCCAACTTCGTCCAATTTTTGTTCAACTTTCATTTCCAATGTAAATGCCACAATAATGTCCACGACTATAATACAACATAAAAAATCCAACCCACTTCATCTATATATGAATACATATACACGGCCACACATATACACACAAATGCCATACAAACTTCCATAATTCCATGAGTTCTATCCATTCCTACGTACTACAACATAAACAAAGGCTTCATAACACATGGAAGGGAATTAAATCTTACCTTTTCTTCCAAAGTTCTTCACTTGGCCAAGGTATTAAATTGATGAAACAAGTGCTCTTCCTTCCGAAATAATTACACCACGTTGTAGAGGGAGCCTTGAATTAGTAGGAATACAACAAGAAATTAATTTTTGAGACAAGTTTTCAAAGGTTCTTTCTTTCCTCTTCAATGGCCGAATGGCCTATCTTCTTTCTCCTTCTTCTTTCTTTCTTTCTTTCTTCTTCAATTTTTCTTGAACTATCCAATGAGCATATGAAGAATAAATTCTTCCATGTGCTCTATATATATTAAGTGGTCAGGCGTATGGCACACGCCCCCTAATTTTCCATATTCTTTCTTCTTTTTCCTTCCTTTTTTTTTAATTCATGAAAATTAATCTTTTCACAATTCCAAATTTACCCTTGGCCTTTTCTAATATTTCCACATCCGAAACTTTCATAACCAACTTACATCAAGCAAGACCAAAACATGGCATCGTCCTCAACCTACTATAATTATCTTAGAATATCCAAGTATTCAAAATACAAGTTATAACACTTGTGCTTGGCTTATCGCAACCATCTCAAAATATCCGAACGTGCAAAGTGTGGGGTATAACATTAACACAATATGGAAGCTATAAAGACAAGACGTTATCTCAGAACGTCACATTTACATATGTAGGTAACCTGTCTCCTGAGGAGTCACAACCAATCGAAAGATGACATAGTACACGAGCCGACAAGGCTGCCATAACGTAAGGGAACGTCCCAAGTATATATACGCAAGCCGACAAGGCTGCCACTACGTACGGGAACATCCCAAAATAAGTCATATTGACACAAATTCGAACAACATCTATATAAAACCAACACATATGTCTACGTACCTCTAAGAGTATCAATAGGAAAAAGTATACGGACAAAATCGCCGTACTCGGATAAACATATACATATATATCAAAGATCAAGATCGAAAGTCTAGGAATACTTAATGGAGTACTCCAAGACACCGAGTAGAAGTCCTAAGTCAAGGATCACAACATATCCGTACCTCGCGGGCATGAAACGCACTTCGAAGAGCGGGGTCGCACGAGATATGTACTGAGTATATAAAGCATGAAATACAATAAGGAAGATCATAACTGAAGTAGAGATTCCAGGAGACAAGTATGATAATCAAGAAATCACTGTACCTGTGCCTTATGAAATAAAATCATGCATATCATTATCATATACCATACCCGACCCATTATGGGACTCTATGAATAAAGTCGCAACACGTATACCATACCTCGCCTATCACGTGGACCTTGCCATCATCACATCATCATATCATCATATCATCATATCATCATATCATCGTATCATCATATCATCATGTCATCATATCATCATATACATATATCGTACCCGGCCCCTTAAATACAGGGACTCGGTGAACAATGCAAGAAACTGGCACGAATACACACTGCCCGGGACACGGTGAAAGATTTTTAATAACAAAGATGCACGAGCAAAGTAGCGAGCAACCATATGCAAATTAAATCATCATCCGAGACTCAATAGAATAAGTAGAATAAACTTGCACTTGAGTATCAAAGGCTATATTCATATTAAGTACCCCTGAATGTCACTATGGACTATATCAAATGAGCCTCAGAATCATAGACATGTATCAAGATAATGTGATATAGCTTATGGAAGTCAGGAACATTAGCCCTCAGAGCGCCTCTAAGAATAGGGTTTATGAGCATACCGACTACTATCCAACACATAGAAAACTTGAGAGTGCGTAGCTCAATTACCTTAAGAGTTCTAAAAAATCAAGAAGTGAATAAGAAT
>NW_026718686.1:0-13364 GCF_029784015.1 Lycium ferocissimum | reverse complement strand
CGGCCAAACCAACCACAACACAAACAATTATTCTAACAACACTTCAATATTCCATTCACCTTCAAATAAGCTACATGCATTCAAACTCGCATTATTGATCGTACGTTCAATTATTAATCCGAAACCGTTCAAACATGATTTAAGAACGTTTCAAGCAATCCATATAATATTCAACAACCCATCCATTACACCACAAACCCGAAATCACCTAAGTTTAAGAGAACATCAACAACTCATTTCTTTTCTTCCAAATTCATAAACTATATCAATAACCCATACGTTTACAACATTATTTCCATAAATTCAAGAAATCACATTAACATCATGTTAATTCTCCAAATCAGCCCGCAACACTACAACTTTAACATGAATCATCAAACATTCATTTTACATCATAATATTGATAACAACATCACTAGGACACTAAATAACATTTGTTCATCTCTTCCACACCCAACACCTACCATTCGGCCATCACACTAATCACACACAACTTCATGAATTTTTATCCGTTTCTACACATTACAAGTATGCACAACCATTCATAATACAACAACCCAACATGCTAAATAAATTAGTTCATCACTTCTACAATATACTACATACACACGGCCACACCATACTATGCCATAACTTCATGAATTTCATGAATTTCTTCATTCTACAACACTCATAATCACCCACAATGCATAGAAGAAGGTTAAATTCTTACCTTTCCCTTTCAAGTTTCCTCTTAGTCAAGGTTACGGATTTGTCCAAGTGAAGGATTTTCTTGCTCCAACAACTCTTCCATGTTGTAGAGGACCTCCAAATGAGCTAGAATATTAGGAGGGAATAATTTTTCCTCATCAAATTTCCATGGCTAGATTTTTCTAGCCATGGCCGAAACTTGGCCCTCTTTTTCTCTTTTTTTTTTTCATCTTTCTTGTTCTTTCTTTCTCTCTTTCTTAAAATATGACCACATATATATATACATATGTCTTCCACTACTTTTCCATAATTATGTTTAGGTCCCTCAAGTATATTCACTTGTCCCTCTTGTTCCCTCTCTAGAATTTTCTTTCATCTCCTAGATTTTCTTTTTCTTTTCTTGACTTTTCTCACTTGGTCAAAGAAGACCAAGGGTCTTTCCTTTTACACTTTAGTCCACCCATATTTACACTTTGCCCCCTTCACTTATGAAATGGTCACATGTTCTTTCCCCGTTTCCTAGAGAATTCTTCCATTTTCTTGAATACTTGTGAAGTTACCACTTTACCCTTAGCCTTCCATAATATTTCCATGAACCCTTTTCCGAATTTTCCTTTTTACCCTTAACCCTTCTCATTATTTCCATACTACCAACGTCCATAAATAATGCTCATAACCTACTAATGCATTAAAATAATTTTAGAACATAGTCTTGTCCTTAGCTTTTCACCATTGGCTCGGAATATTCAAATGTACAAAAATGCGAGGTGTAACAAGAAGGCCCTACCAGAATGGGCATGTCTAAGAGAAAGAAGCGTGAAAAGGAAATACGATAAACAGACAATAAACGAGATGCGATGTTTCGAAGGGTTATGGATTTGGCGCGACGACGAAGGTGTGATCACTACCTCGGGAACCCGGAGGCCCGTGGATAAGAAGTGGTTATGCACACAAGTGAAAGGTGAACATTCGGAATTAAAAAGGGCAAACTAGTAATTTCAAAGAAAGGACGTACTATGAAAATGTCTCGAAAGTTATAAAGTTTTGATTGGCCTCAGATCGAGTAGTAAAGGCCATGTGAGTGAAGCGGACGTAAAAGTATCGCATTAGGATACCGAATTTCGGTGAAGTTTCGAAGTTAAGCGTGCTCGTGAGAGCAATTCTACGACGGGTGACCCCCGGAAGTTACGAGAAATTTTATATATTCGGACCTAAGAGACACATGAGAGGTTAGGGTAGCCTAAGGGAAACTAAGATATACGGGATGGTTGGAGACCATAAGAAGACACGCAGACGAGGCAAACTTGCTTGCGAAGAGACGGGAAGTGCATCACGCCCTAAAACTAGGATAGGCTTGAACGGCGTTTGGACGTATTTTGTGGGCTAGTTGGTAGTAATTGAATATATGTATGTGTGAAGGTGTAGGACATCTCAAATATGATGGTATCGGGGGGACGTGTGAATTCAAAGAATCGAAGTTATGGTATAAAAGGCATTAATCGAGTAAGGGTACCGAAGCGAATGATAGCAAGAGTAAATGGTACAAGTGTTGCCAAGTAAGCTGTTATTATTCTACTGTAGATTGAGATTGGGAATGAGGACATGAGACGAAGTATAAACGGATAATGGTATAGGAAGCCCCTTAAAAGGGGGGGAGATCGTATCGAAAAGGGAACCTATGACATGGATCAAAGACTTATGAAAAGGTCAAGGGGTTCTAGTATAAGGAAAATAAGGTAAAGGATAAGAACGGGTATAAAGAAAAGAGTAGCTATAAAAGGAACCCTCCCGAGCATTATGACGCCCATAAGGTCGGTTGAACATTCGAGGACGAATGTTCTAGCGGGGGGAGGATGTTATAGCCCGTATATTGCACGTTTGGAAATTCCAAGGTCGTCGTGGAAAGTTAAGGGGCGAGACCATCTTCAAAAATTATTTTAATGTACGAGTTGTCGTGAATATTATTTATGACTATTATTAGTATGGAAATATTGTGAGAGGCTAAGGGCAAAAAGAGAAATTCGCAAAATGGGCCGTGGAAATAATGCGGAAGGTTAGGGACAAAATGGTAATATTGAGAAAAGTCGAGGGGTAAAACGGGAATTTCACATGAGTTTCATGAAAGCCCCAAGAAAGGCATATGGATCATGTGACAAAAAAAAAAAAGGAATAGAAAAGATGACAAATAAGTCATCTTTTAGTTTGGAAAAAAATTCAAGAAAAAGAGAGAATAATCTAGAGAAATTGAGAGAGGGGCATGTGCCCCTCACATGCTTGAGGATATATATATATATGTATGTTCATTCAAGAGAAAAGCAAGAAAAAAAAAAGATGAAGAACAAGTGCCAAGGCCATTCGGCCAAGGCATGAAAAAGAAAAGAAAAGAAAAAAAAAAATTCAAGCCTTCAATCCTTTGGTTCAAAAATTATGTTCTTCAAGTATTTCTACCAAGTCAAGGATGCTCTTTAATGTGGTGCAATTGTTGGAGCAAGAAAACCATCCCTCATGGCAAGTTCAAGGTTCTAGCCAAGTGAAGAAATTGAAGAAAAGGTGAGAATTTTTCTTCTTCTATGTATTATGGAAGGTTTACGTGTGTTGGAGCAAGTTGAGTTGAATGAAAATTATAGAAATAGTAGGTGTGGTGTGTAGGCAAGGTTAATTAATTTTTATGTAGAATTCTTGTTGTTGTTGTTATGGAATTTATATTGGAAACGGAAGTTTGATGATTGTGGTATGTAGAATTATATGAAATTCATGAAATATGTATGTATGGTGTGTGGCCGTGAGTGGGCTGCCATGGTGTAGAAAAAAATGAAGTAATGATAGTTAGTATTTTAGTTGTTGTTGTGATGGATTCTATGTAGTGAAAATGAAAGTTTGATGATTCAAATGGAAGTTGTGATGGTTATGGGCTGATTTGGAACGTAATATGATTTGAATATGTTTTCTTGAATTTATGGAAACAATGTTGTTAAGGAGTGGATTATTAGTATCGTCGATGAATTTTGAGGAAAGAAATGTATTATTGTTGTCTCTATGGAAATTGATGGTTTCGGGTTCCATGGGGTAATGGATGGGTTACTTTGAATGATGTATGGATTGCTTGGAATGCTTCTAAATCGTATTTGAATGGCTTCGGAATAAAATTTGAACGAACGATCAATAATGTGAGATTGAATGTACGTAGTTCATTTGAAGGCGAATGAAATGTTATTGAATTAAATTGAATATGTTTGGAGATGCTATTGTAGTTTTATTGTTGATATTGTGGCCGAGTTCCATTCTCGGGTTGTTGTTGTTGAATTGGGCCGAGCCATATTCTCGGGACGATGTATTTACGGGGAAATGCTGCCGAAATTTCGGCGACAAAGTGTTGCTTTAAAGAATCAACTTATAAATGCCCCTAACTAAGGTTTGGTAAATGCGACCATTTGTAGATTTTTGGCGGATTTGGAGCTTGAATTTGGAGGAGCGTAAGAAGCGGAAAAAGGTATGTAAGGCCTCACTTTCTTTCTTTGGCATGTCTTAGATGTTATAGGCTTGAATACGTGTCTCGGGGACTTCCCTAACTCTAGAAATCCGAGATTGAAAAATAGTTACTATTCATTCAAAGGCATTGAACCAAAAGTGCTTGAATAGTGAAAGAAAGATCGAAACACCCTAGGACTTGCAAGAATAAGACCCGATCACCCTAAGACTTCCATAAGCAACATTATGAAACGTATTATACGTAAATTGTCCACGCCGCCTCATTCGACCGAGGGCCCACTATTTCGAACCTCGTCCTATTAGCTCATTAAGCTTATTTCCATGCTATAGCTAATAAAAGTTTTTGGTTATCATTCCTATTATCAAATTAAAAGTTGTTTTTAACTAAACCCTCGACCCCAAGGTATGATTTTCTTTACTAAAAGTTTACAAGTGTTTTCCAAAATATACATTTTTCTTTAAAAACTAAGTTTTACAATATTGCCGCTTTTATGACTTAAACGACGACTATAATTCTATGATGTCTATGATCCTATGATGTCTATGATTCTATGGGGACTATGATCCTATGGGGACTATGATTCTATGATGGCTATGGTTCTATGATGACTATGACTCTATGATGACAATGATTCTATGATGCCTATGATTCTACGATGACTATGATCCTATGATGGCCACGATTCTATGATGACTATGATTCTATGACAACTATGATTCTATGATGACAATGATGGTATCAGGTATGCTATATCAATGACCCGATATGCTATGACATGTTCTATGTTGATAGTCTCGCCTTATGATTATCGTTCTTTCAAGGTGAGACAAAGCGACCATGATTATTCCATAATGCGATCGGAGGTTTCCGACCTTACGTCACTCCGACAAGTACATGATTTTCCTTGGGCTCCCCTGCGCATGCTAAATATGAACATGGGTTGGGGGGATGGGAACTATGCATACTTGGGAATTGGGAAGGAAACTATGTTTCATTGCCACACAGTCGGTGGCTTATCATCCGGACGCGGATGCCCGGACGCGGGATTCATGGCGTAGCCGGGAGTATTCGGCGCTATGTGGGCGAGCCGCCTCGTGCGGTACTATGACCTGATATGACCAAGTAAGCATGCATGGCATCCGCTCCCGGGGGCACTCATATGCACGGAAGTTACTCGCTATCCTATGATATGTTCTATGTTCTCTATACGGATATGATTCCTATGTACAGTCCACGACTTGACATGACATGTTCTATGTTTCTATGCGGTTATTGTCCATGTATACATTTCTTACTATGTTATTATTCATGCCTTACATACTCGGTACATTGTTCGTCGACGCCCCTTCTTGTGGGCACTTGCGTTTCATGCCGCGGTACCCCCTCGCACGAGTAGAAGTCGGTATAGAAGATGTTCCAGCAATGTTGGCAAGCTCCACTCACCCTGGAGAGTTGCTTTGAGTCAGCATACATGTGCTATGGTCTATGATTACAGTTAGAGACTTTGCAGACAGAGTCGTGGGTCTAGAGTGTCAGCCTAAAAACAGAGTTCCACTGGTTGATGTGTTTTTATTTTACGGAGCCCTCTTATTTACAAACTGCATCTATTTGAGAAACGACGAAAAGATTTTGAAAAAAAAAATTTACTATGTATTTTACTTTACTTTGTCCTATGAATCCAAGAGAACATGTGTGTACTAAGAGTCCGAGGGTTCGCTCGGCTCCGAATATAGGTCGGGTGCCCATCACACCCTAGTAAAGTCGGGGTGTGACAATATTTATCAGCGTCTATATAGCGCTCTGATTCTGCTATCATATATATATATATACGTATGTCGAGTACACACATCAATCGGGGTCACAAGGCATAATTCCATGTATTTAGAATCCTTAGAATAGTCATTACCCATAATAGACTTGGGATATCCAGAAATAGTTAACATTCTCGTATTTTCATTTCTATAGCAAAGTATATCATCTACATATCTAACGTAGGCACTTTTCTCATTTTTGGCTTCATCGTTATCGCTATAAGATCACATTCATCATGGTTACACTTGCACTAGGATGATCACCGTACTTATCGTTTGACAATCGGGATAAGGGTCAAGGATTTCCTTAGGATTCTACTCCAAACCAAGTCAAACGAGGTGATAGGAAAATTTCGGGAACAGTGGGCCCACCTCAGGTCAAATGAGGCGGCGGACACAATTTACATGTAATACGTTTCATGACATTACTTATGAGAGTTTTAGAGTAATCGGGTCTCATTTATGCAAGTTCTAGAGGTCTAAGAAGTTTTCCAACATTTCGCACCATTTCTAGTTCAATTCTACTGAATGAATAGTAGCGAATTTCAATCTTGGATTTCGAGGAAAGGAATGGTCCCCGAGGCCCGTATCCAACTTAGTACGTCTAAGACATGCCATAGAAAGAAGGGTAAAGCCTCACATACCTCTTTCCGCTCCTTTTTCTATTCCAAAGTCCCGTCGCAATCCTGTCAAAATCTGCAAATTGGTTATATTTGCCAAACTCTTATTAGGATTCTTAGAGTTAGTGTCTTAAGGGAGCACTTGGCTACCGAAATTTCGGCAGCATTTCCTCTGTAAATCTACCATCCTCAACATTCAATATAGCCAAATTTCTCATCAATCACAATCCGGGAATTCAAACCCACCAAACTATTAACATAATTCAACAATCACATTAGCAATTCACATATTCCATTCAAAATGCACGATCTCAATTTACTACTTTCTTCAAAACCTTCCAACTCCAATAAAAACAATAACAACACATTTCCTTTTCCTTCCCAATTCATGAACTACATACTAACAATCATCATACTAACAACAATACCTTCCATGCATGCAAGAATATTATATTCAATTTACACTAACTTCTAAAACAAGTCTCCAACTACTACATCTTCACTAAGATCATTAAGCTTTTATTGGCAACATAGAAACCACACAATATACACGGCTAAACATCATGTATACACGGCCAACAACACACCCCACACGGCTCAACACCTCCACACACCGAAATCATAATCCTTATTCATTTTACATTATGGATTTCACAACACAACAATTAAACTATTAAATAACATCATGTCATCTTTTCTACACAACACACCTTATTCGGCCATGACATGCATAAGCATATTTCATGAATTTTATCCATTTCCACATATCACAACACTCAACAACATGCATAGATCATCCATAACACATGAAAGGAAGTTGAACCTTACCTTTTCTTCTTAGCTCTTTAACTTAGCTAGGTTCCCAACTTGCACAACAAGGGCTCTACTTTCTCCAACAATCACTCCATGTTGTTAATACCTTCCATTAGGTAGGAAACTAGGAGAAAATAATTTTTTTGCTAAGTCTTCCATATATATACTAGCCATGGCCGAATGCCATGGCTTGTTTTCTCTCTTCTTTCCCTTTTTTTTGTGTTCTTTCTTTTGTCTTGAATTAATAAGAGGAGCTCTTATATATATACATACATATAATTGTGCAAGCATGTGAGGGGCACATGCCCCTCCTCTAGATTTTTCTTTCTTTTTCCCCTTCCTTTTTCTAGAATTTTCTTTTTTTTTTCCATGGCAAAGATGACTTATTTGTCATCTTATATTTTTTTCTCACATGGTCAACATGACCCCTTTTTTTTGGAATATTCAAGAAACTTGTGAAATTCCCGTTTTGCCCCTCGACTTTCCTCAATATTACCATTTTGTCCCTAACCTTCCGCATTATTTCCACGGCCCATTTTGCGAATTTCTCTCCTTGCCCTTAGCCTTTCTCAATATTTCCACAATACCAATATTCATAAATAATATTCCCAACGGGGTTCCGAGCCTCCGACATTAAAATTATTTCGAACGTAGTCTTATCCTTAATTTCTCACCATTGTCTCGCTATGTCCGAACGTACGAAATACGGGCTATAACATCCTCCCCCCCTTTAGAACATTCGTCCTCGAATGTTCAACCGACCTTGTAAGGTCTCGTAGTATTTTCGGTGGTCCCGTTTTATAGCTACCATTTCCTTCACGCCCGTTTCTTATTGTCGTAATGAAACCATTTGGCCTTTCGTGAGTTCTTCTCTTTCTAATATGACCTCCCCCTTTAAGGGGATTCTTATACCGACAATCCTTTTATAAAGTCTCCATTTATACCTTGCCTCTCATCTTCCTTCTAACTCCGTGCACCGACATCTCGTAAACTTCTTATCCTAAGTTTTCTCTTACCTTCCGTCTATATCATCCCCTCGTCCACATTTTCATTCACTACTTGTCCTTTCACTCCCTTAGTTCGCTTGTTCGTTGTTCTTTCTTAACTACGTGTTGGTGTCGTAGAATCGTACGTTCATATCTCAAGCGTTTGCTACTTTTGTTCTTGGCACAAAATCCTTCGATACAACCACACGGAATACCCTACGCGTTCATATATACATATATTTTCACCAACAAACAAGCCATTTGGGCTACTTCCAACCACCTTCAAGCCTATTCTAATTCTAGGGTTGTGTTGTACTCCCGTCTTTTACCGAGCCAATTCGCCTCGTCTTACGCGTCCTCTCGAGGTTTCCGGCCTATCCCATATACTCTAGTTTTCCTTAGGCTACCCTAACTTCTCATTTGTCTCTTATGTCTCAATTTCCAAAATTTCTTGTCAACTTCCCAGGGGGTCACCCATCATAGGATTACTCCCACCTGAGCACGCTTAACCCAAAAACTTTATTGAAATTTGATGCCTTAACGCTGATATTTTCGTCTACTTCCTCATACACCCTTTTATTACTCGGTCTAGAGCCACTCGAAACTTTATAGCTCCCGGACATTTTCGCAATACGCCCTTTCTCTTACAATTACCTTTTTGCCCTTTTAACTCCCGGTGTTTACTTTTCACTCCGTGCCTTACTATCCTTTGTCCTCGGATTCCCGCATTCTCGCGGGTAGCGATCACACCTTCGTCGCCACACCCAAATCCATAGTTTTTCCGAAACAACACCTCTCATTTTTGGCCGATCGCAAAACATTTCCTCTCCTTGCTTTTTCCGTTGGGCGTATTCATTTTGGTAGAATCTCTTTTACCATTCCTATTATTCATAGTTCGTACGTAACAATTACCATTGATACTTTACAACATGCGCTGGTAGGCTATTATTACATACTCAGCCATCCAAGCTTCCGGTTCGAATGCATAACAATCATCCGAGCTTACAACGTGTAACTTGCCATCTCGGCACTTGTCTTCTTTCGTCATTGCCGAGCGTCCGCGAAAATTGACGGTTAGTATAAGGAATCTTATTTTCTATGACTTGGCTCTATCGCACGATCCGAGACGAAAGAAGGTCAACAATCCCTAGATGCCCCGCATTGACCTCCGTTTATAAATGTGGCCGGCTTCACACCCATAAACGGGACTCTGCTTAGCGACTTTGCAGACAACCCTTGGACCGACCGCTCTGATACCACTTTGTCACACCCCAATCTCGATCAGGGTGTGATGGGTACCCGACCCTTACCTTGGGCCGAGCGAACCCTCTGACTCTTATTCCATGCGTAATTTTTTTTTCTAAGTCAAATACATCTGATAAGGCTCACTAAAGTATTCTTTCTGTTGCTTTCCAAGCAAATCGAATTCATAACTGTATAGAACTTGTATCATAATACAAACTGACACATTGGCCTATGAAGCCACTGACAGACTGACTTCTGGTAACCACGACTCTGTCTGCAAAGTCTCTAACAAGAATCGGAATCTGGCACGTGTACTCGACCCGGCTACACTCCGGGCCAAATGGAGCTTGCCAACTTTGCCGGAACATCTTCTATATTAACTTCGATCCGTCCGGGTGTACAGCGCGGCATGAACGCACGGCCCGAAGAAGAGGGGTCAGTACGAGCAATGTACTGAGTATGTAGGACATGAATAGTAACAACATAGTAAGAGCTGTAGCTGTACTTATGGAACATATCACGAGTAAAACTGCAACCTGTGCAGAGTAATAACTGTACGGAAACATAGATCATATCATAGGATAAAAGTAACCTGTACGTATAAGTGCCCTCGGGCAGATGCTATGCTTCCTTAGCTTTCCTTACTCATATATATACATATATACATAACAAATAGAGTATATCATATTGCCGAGGCGTCGGCAGCCGATCCATTTAACCATAAATATGCACATCCCGCGTCCGGGCATCCCGCGTCCGGGACGATATCATGTGCCATACTCCAACTGATCAGGTGGATATGCGTATATAACGCTCTGCCCTTATCACCATCTTCCCCGTAAATATATGCATATTTCACGTATAATTATCGGCGTCTATAGCGCCCTGGCTCTTTCATCATATACATATACTCATATCATATACATATATCAGCGTCTATAGCGCTCTGATTCTTTTTGTCATATATATATACTTATATCATGTATATTTATCAGCGTCTATATAGCGCTCTGATTCTGCTATCATATATATATATATATATACGTATGTCGGGTACACACATCAATCGGGGTCACAAGGCATAATTCCATGTATTTAGAATCCTTAGAATAGTCATTACCTATAATAGACTTGGGATATCCAGAAATAGTTAACATTCTCATATTTTCATTTCTATAGCAAAGTATATCATCTACATATCTAACGTAGGCACTTTTCACATTTTTTGGCTTCATCGTTATCGCTATAAGATCACATTCATCATGGTTACACTTGCACTAGGATGATATTGTACTTATCGTTTGACAATCGGGATAAGGGTCAAGGATTTCCTTAGGATTCTACTCCAAACCAAGTCAAACGAGGTGATAGGAAAATTAGAGAACAAAGGGCTCACCTCGGGTCAAATGAGGCGGCGGACACAATTTACATGTAATACGTTTCATGACATTACTTATGAGAGTTTTAGAGTAATCGGGTCTCATTTATGCAAGTTCTAGAGGTCTAAGAAGTTTTCCAACATTTCGCACCATTTCTAGTTCAATTCTCTTGAATGAATAGTAGCGAATTTCAATCTTGATTTCGAGGAAAGGAATGGTCCCGAGGCCCGTATCCAACTTAGTACGTCTAAGACATGCCATAGAAAGAAGGGTAAAGCCTCACATACCTCTTTTCCGCTCCTTTTGCTATTCCAAAGTCCGTCGCAATCTGTCAAAATGCGCAAATTGGTTATATTTGCCAAACTCTTATTAGGATTCTTAGAGTTAGTGTCTTAAGGAGCACTTGGCTAAAAATTTCGGCAGCATTTCCTCTGTAAATCTACCATCCTCAACATTCAATATAGCCAAATTTCTCATCAATCACAATCCGGGAATTCAAACCCGGCCAAACTATTAACATAATTCAACAATCACATTAGCAATTCACATATTCCATTCAAAATGCACGATCTCAATTTACTACTTTCTTCAAAACCTTCCAACTCCAATAAAAACAATAACAACACATTTCCTTTTCCTTCCCAATTCATGAACTACATACTAACAATCATCATACTAACAACAATACCTTCCATGCATGCAAGAATATTATATTCAATTTACACAAACTTCTAAAACAAGTCTCCAACTACTACATCTTCACTAAGATCATTAAGCTTTTATTGGCAACATAGAAACCACACAATATACACTAAACATCATGTATACACGGCCAACAACACACCCCACACGGCTCAACACCTCCACACACCGAAATCATAATCCTTATTCATTTTACATTATGGATTTCACAACACAACAATTAAACTATTAAATAACATCATGTCATCTTTTCTACACAACACACCTTATTCGCCATGACATGCATAAGCATATTTCATGAATTTTATCCATTTCCACATATCACAACACTCAACAACATGCATAGATCATCCATAACACATGAAAGGAAGTTGAACCTTACCTTTTCTTCTTAGCTCTTTAACTTAGCTAGGTTCCCAACTTGCACAACAAGGGCTCTACTTTCTCCAACAATCACTCCATGTTGTTAAGGACCTTCCATTAGGTAGGAAACTAGGAGAAAATAATTTTTTTGCTAAGTCTTCCATAAGCCAACTTTGGCTAGCCATGGCCGAATGCCATGGCTTGTTTTCTCTCTTCTTTCCCTTTTTTTTGTGTTCTTTCTTTTGTCTTGAATTAATAAGAGGAGCTCTTATATATATACATACATATAATTGTGCAAGCATGTGAGGGGCACATGCCCCTCCTCTAGATTTTTCTTTCTTTTTCCCCTTCCTTTTTCTAGAATTTTCTTTTTTTTTCCATGGCAAAGATGACTTATTTGTCATCTTATATTTTTTTTCTCACATGGTCAACATGACCCCTTTTTTTTTTGGAATATTCAAGAAACTTGTGAAATTCCCGTTTTGCCCCTCGACTTTCCTCAATATTACCATTTTGTCCCTAACCTTCCGCATTATTTCCACGGCCCATTTTGCGAATTTCTCTCCTTGCCCTTAGCCTTTCTCAATATTTCCACAATACCAATATTCATAAATAATATTCCCAACAACTCCGACATTAAAATTATTTCAGAACGTAGTCTTATCCTTAATTTCTCACCATTGTCTCGCTATGTCCGAACGTACGAAATACGGGCTATAACACGGCTGATCCCGTCGGTCGAGCTGCACTACCAGAACCACCCGCCATCGGACAGTCACGCATAATATGGCCCCCGGCGGCCACAAAAAAGGGCTCGGGGCCTGCACCCGGATGTGATCTCCCAAAAAACAGGCTTTTGCCGGGGAAACCCCCCGCGAAACCCCCCCGCTCGGGAAATCCCCCCGGTAGGGCCCCCCCCAAAAGCCAGGGGGCCCTGCCCCGGCCCAAGGAGGATGTCTTCCCCGGTTGGGGCCCCGCCCGGAATTCCGGCAAACTGGCCCGGGGGGGCCTCGTCCATTCGAAGGCCCCTCGCCCCGTCGGGGCCTCCCCCCCCGGCATGCCCGACGGGGGGTGTCCATCGGCGGGGGGCCTCGCCTCCGCCCCGAGCGGTCCACCCCGGGCCCCTGCTCCCCATGCCTTCGCCCTGGGGCGGGGTTCGAGCCGGGAATCCTCCATATTATACTCCGCCCGGCCCTCCCTGGGATTCGGAAACCCCTCAACCCCCGCCCCCGCCTCGGGGGGAAAATGGCGGCGGCCTCGAACTC
>NW_026718685.1:0-18469 GCF_029784015.1 Lycium ferocissimum | reverse complement strand
GATATTATATGATATGATATGGCCATCTGATATGCTATGATATGTGCACATTTTGATTTGATCTGATATGTTGTGGCGCCAGTGTCGGGGGCGACCACTTTCTGTTTGCCGAGTCTCCTGACGGGAACCGGCTATGGCATGTTTTCTGCTATGCATTTGCTTATGTTTTATGAGTAAGCATTTCTGATACTCTGGTTATTACATTTATGTTCCGTATCCTCTGTTTAGTTATAATTCTGTTTGTTGGTCTCTATGCTTTACATACTCAGTACATATTCACGTCGACCCCACGTTCTTTGGGGGGGCTCGCGTTTCATGCCACGCGGTACACCCGGATGAGTACGAGCTTCGTAGGAGATGTTCCGGTGGCGTTGGCCAGGCTCCATTTGCTCTCGGAGTCTTTGTCGTGTCAGATTTTGCATGATATGTGTTCGATTATTTGTTAGAGACTTTGCGAGACGAGTTGTAGGTTCGAATGTCGGTGCGAGCGGCTCCATCGGTAACCGACGTGTCCTCGTATTTTGCGGTAGATTCCACATGATTACGGTTTACGTATTTGTAAACTACAAAGGATATTTCCAAAATATTTGTTATACTTGTCATTTTTGTCCGATTAAGAGTCCGAAAGTTTATGTATGTAATCAGAGTCAGTGGGTTCGCTCGGCTCCGAATGTGGGGTCGGGTGCCCATCACACCCTAGTAAGATCAGGGTGTGACAGATATGACCTATTTTCCATATATATGAGACAAAAATGTTTTTAAAGAAAGCTAAGCATTTCGGCATTCCGGTCATTATATTGGTCTTCTGCACCCGTATGTATGATTTATCTTTCAGATACAAGCACCTTGACATTCTGGTTATTATGTTCAACGTACCGTACTCCTTATTTCGGTTATGATCTCGTTTTCTGTATTCCATGCTTTACATACTCAGTACATATTCCGTACGACCCCGCTCTTCGGGCCGCGTTTCGTATGCCACGCGGTACACCTGAACAGGGAAGACATTAGTAGAAGATGTTCCAGCGGGATTGGCAAGCTCCATTTCCTTCGGAGTACTGCCGAGTCAGGATGCTTATGTTGCGGTTTCATGGCTATGTTAGAGACTTTGCAGACAGAGTCCAGTATTGTATATGTCAGTCTTATAAGCGGCTATGTAAGCCGACGTATTATTATGTATCGTATTATAAGTTTCATATGTTACAGATTTATTTGATTTGAAAAAGATGAGAAGCATATTTGGTTTCCGAAAAACTTCTGTTATGTAATTATGTTATGGCTAAGGGCCCAGTATGATTATGAATGTCATAACGATCGGCGGGTTCGCTCGGCCCTGAAGTAGGTCGGGTGCCCATCACACCCTATCGGATTAAGGGTGTGACAACATTCTAATCCTTTTACTTTTTATATACTCACTTTCTTCCTTTTCCTGGCGTTATGGCATTAGGACTTTCCAATTCTAACCTGTAGTGAAAATAACATCAACTTACCTTGTAGCATTTGTTACTTGAACTTCTCTACCCTGTTCGATTAATGCCTTCAGTATATAGCAATGTTGCCGGCCGCCGGGACACATATACCAATTTGGCGCGGTCACATATGGGATATCATACCTATACATATATGTGGTTACTAACCCCTCACTTACAAAGTATCTCCAAATACTATTCAAACTCATCCTAATTCTAGAGCTGTGATGCACCTTCTTTCTCGCCACCGATCTAGTCTGCCTTGTCCTTCGCGACCTCTTGAGGTTTCCAGCCACTCCGCATACTCCAATTTCCCTTAGGCTACTCTAGCTTCCCATTTGTCCCTTATCTCTTAATTTGTAAGACTTTTAGTACACTTCCCAGGGGGTCACCCATCCTAGTATTACTCTCACCCCAGCACGCTTAACCTTGGAGTGCTAATGGGATCCGGTGCGTTAGTGCTGGTATGATCGCATCCACCCTACTACGTTACCTTTATCATATAACCTAGAACATGCTAAAATTCTAACGGATTCCGATAAATTCTCGTAGTGCATCTCCCTCCAGATTAAAAGGATTCCTTACTCTTCTGACAAAACAAATGCTATTTTAACGTTTGGAACTCCTGATGACAAGCCATCAATCAACACATACAACTACTTTCCATTCCTAAATTTTAAGATTCCTTGTAGCGGTAAAACTTCTTAGCCGCAGTTATCTATAAGTACTTTGGTTATCGGTCCCTTCAAAACTTCCATTTGTCAACTATCAATGGTATCCTGCAATAGTTGTACGCACATAAGAAGTTCCAATAAAAGACTCATATACCTGTAGCCGGCCTGTCCTCCTCTCGGTCTGGAGGGCTGTAGAGTGAAGTATCCTCCTCATCGTGCTTGCACCATTCTGTTAGCCATCTCATCATGGCGATTGTTTGTATGGTTCTATGTCATATACTCTCGCAATTGATATAACTAGCGGCTTGAAATTTCACGAGGGTTCATTGTCACCCGACTCGTTTCGACCAATGCAATATCCTTGAATCCTTTTCTTGCGATCTTATCTCCGTCTACTTTGATGGCTTCTCCTTGCATTTCCTTAGCTCATCTTGATTCATAACTCCGTATTACTTTTCAATTGCCCCATTGTCGGGTGTCATAATTTCTCTAATACCTTAGTCAGTCCTTGTTCTCATACTCAAGCTTACTTGTTTCCCCCCTTAAAGGTTTTACCTTATAGTGTTGTATTTTATTACCATTCTTGATCGAAATTTATGGGGATACTCGAAGTAGTGATGTGCCTAACTATCTGTCCAGCTGGAATAGTACTTTTGATTCCAATAATTGATGCCCGATGTCCACTTGTGGCGTCATCTTTATTTTGTCATCCCATATCAACGTGTCCTATACTTTCCATTTAATCAATCTGTAGCAATCATAAACGTATAATCTTTGTTATCTCTTAAATCCTTGGTCCTCGTCCTTAAATTTTATGAAATTTTTTGACAGAGCTTCCCCTATACTTCTTACTATCCAAACCCTACACGCAGCCCAGAAAATACATGCAATGCCTCACAGGGTCAAATATATACATGCGTAACACACCTTAGCCTCACAGGGCTCTCAATATCGAACAGAAATGCAAAGATGACAAAACTTACCTCATGCGTCACAACTCAAAATATACTTGAACTTTTATCTATCATCCTTGTATATTTCCCTGGTCACTTTCCCTTCCATTCATTGGCTATACATTTCAATAATACTTGCAACATTCTTACCATATCTGACTTATAATCCTTTTTACGGTTACTTACCTCTGTACTATTTCCTTCAACTTACGTAAATGCATAACGAATCTTACAACTGAACTTATCATTAAATTATACACGTAACTAATTCCCCCCTCGCTTTATGTACAATCAGCTTGTCTTGACTATGACCAATTTATCCTCATAGAAGATGCACATCTTGATGACATAATTTCAACAAAGTGACTTACCTCAGTAATCCTAATATCATCATCCTCTTCCTTTATCAACACCATTCTTCCGTTGAAATCAAAGGTCAGCACAAGAAATTTCATTTCCTATGACTTGGCTCTCCCACACGATCTAAGATGAGAAAATAAGGTCAATCATTCCTAAATGCCTTACAGCCCCCTGTTTATAAATGTGGCCAGCTTCACACCCATAAACAAGACTCTGCTAGACACGGCTTGCAGACAACCGTAGGACAGAACTGCTCTGATACCAATTTGTCACACCCCACCCTTGGTAAGGCGTGATTGGCACCCGGCACCTTACGAAAATCGGGCGAACCAACTTAAAACTTGTATTCTTTATGTCTCGAATGACAAAATAAGGCTAAGGCTAGATATGAACGTAATATCATGTATAAATATATGTCCAATGGACCCACGACGCCAATATAACGACCAGAATGGAACATGACGAAGCTATACACAGGAACTATCTGCAAAGCCTCTATGAACATGACCGAAGTATACAAGTCGGGACAGGGCCCCCGACATGCCCTGAACAAAAATCATACAAACATATATACATCCAGACTCGGAAGCGCTCCAGGAAGACGTGGAGCTCACCAATCATAACTGGTACCTGAAGGCAGCCTAAGATGAAAGATCCTCGTTTGGTCTATCTACACCTGCGGGCATGAACGCAGAGTCCACAAGAAGGGACATCAGTACAAACAATATACTGCGTACGTAAGGCATGAATAACAACATAATAGGAAATATAGAACTTAACATGAAATAAAAATAACCTGTATATCTGATTGCCTCATAAGGCAGATACCATGCATGCTTAGCTTTCTTTAAAAAAAAACATTCCTCATATATATACACAAATAATAGTGCTGCGGAACGTGCAGCCTGATCCATAAATAGATAATAGTGCTGCGGAATATGCAGCCCGATCCATAAATATTTTATATTGCTGCGGAACGTGCAGCCTGATCCATAAATAGATAATAGTGCCGCGGAACGTGCAGCCCGATCCATAAATATTTTATATTGCTGCGGAACGTGCAGCCCGATCCATATATCATATCATCATCTTGCATACATATTGCCGCGGAATGAACGACCCGATCCATTTATCCCATATATCCCGCGTCCGGGACGATATCCAGCTGATCAGGTGGCTATGCGTTTATAACGCCTCACCTTTCCCCTTACCCCATATTATATATATATATATAAAAAATATACATATATAACATAAGTAGCATGCATGAGAGCCCAAGTAAAAGTTATCACTTTATCGGAGTGACGTAAGGTCGGTAACCTCCGATTATATTATGGAATAATCATCATCGCTCTATCTCACCTTGAAAGAACAATTATTATATGGTAAGGTCAACAACAATGAGTGGAATCAAGAAAATCATAAAATAAGCTTAGTTACCTCATCTTAGCATTAAAATCATAAGCTTTGGAATTTCTAGAATTAAAATCTTCATCATCATGTTCATCATAGAAAACATATCATCTTTAGTATCATAAGAAGCTTTTAAGAATCATGAACTTCTAACTTTTGGAAGTAAGAAGGTTATGGAAACATATATGGAATAATAGCATAGGAATCATGCCTTTTGAAAGAAAGGGACTAGCCTTAACATACCTGTTCAGCCTCCAATTATCTACACTTATTCGTTCGAGCTCGTAAGTCTATATTTAAGAGGATTCACACAATCATTAGACGCATCGTAGTATATTTGTGCTAAGCTTTCAAGTCAAACTATTTTATATCCTGCTGAAAATCAAGCAGCATCTCCCCTTTTTATATGCCTAGTCCGGAATCTCAATTCAGCAACCAACAACAACAACAACAATACCAACATCAATAACATCATTTTCAACACCAATATGTACCATAAAACAGCCCACACGCTGTTTTCCAACTTCCATAACTAACCAACTTACTGCACAATTATTTAACGACTTTGTCTCCGAGAATAAGCCTTAAATTATACCAAAAGAGAAAGATTCATACCTTACTCTGGTTGAAGTAGCAATATCCCTGATATCTTCTTTGAAGCCACGTTAAAATCCACCGCAAAACAAGACTACAATTACAACCACGCGCTATCCGGACCTAAACTAATATTCCATCACTTGAAAATTGCTCCTTTTTTTTATATATTCTCACACCCTCAACTATTTTTCTGGAATTTTCTAGGCAAATCTGATGAAAAAAAGGGGTTATTACCCTTTATATAAGGGTCAAATTCGGGTCGGTACTGTAGCTGTACCGTAGCACGCGTTTCTGCTCTGCCTTTAATTCTCCACTCCGATGTCCTATCGATGAGCGGTTTGTTGCATTGGAAACTAGGCTCGAAGAACTTCATTTTAGGCTTTTGAAACACCTTAAAACACTTCATATGCTAAGAGATATTCTTCCCTCAAGGTAGACCAAAATCTTCTCATGGAACTTTACCCCTCCTTTCTCCAAAGTCGTACTACTCCATTTCTTCCACTCATTTCCTTATAAAACCTTCCGGTATACCTTATATACATCCTTCACTCGTTAAATATATTTAATAATGCTTGCTCTTTATATTCCAAAGTGGTTTTACTTAACCCTAACTCAACGTACTTATGTTTCAAATTTGATAAGTGCTCTTCGAAGATACGGGGTGTAACAACCCAACAGGATATATATACATAAACATGTTGAACATGATAGTACGAGCCGATGAGGCCACCACAGGCATCTATACAATAAAATACTGGCCGAGAAGGCCATAAAACGTCTAATTGTGCCATTATTGTCTACAAGCCTACAGTGAAATAGATGACATAATAGGGTTGGGACAGGGTCCTGCCATACCCATATGTACGACAAAAATACCGTACCAAGACACGACAGCAACTCCGAGACAAGTGGAGTGGTCCAATATCAGCTGAATGGAAACCTGCGAGTACGGACGATCCACTGTCTCACAGACACTGCGGGCATGAAACGCAGTGTCCCCCAGACAAAAGGGGCGTCAGTACGAATAAAGTACTTAGTATGTAAGGCATGAAAGCAACACAAAGAAGACATGAGAGCAACATAAAGTAAGGGTACAACACATATCTGGATTGCCATGATATGCATAAGTACCATATATATGTGTATATAACCCCGTCTCATTCATATATGTATGCGTATATAATGCCTGTCAAGACTCTGTGGGCATCATCATCCTACACTGATTAGTGGTGCGTATATAACGCCTGTCATACATATATATATATATATACGTATATAACACATGTCAAGCCTCTTTGGGAAATCATCATCATAATATCATATGTCTATATAATGCATAAGTATGATATAATACATCCTAAGTCTGTCGGAGTGACGTAAGGTCGTTACACCTCCGAACATCATTATGAGATAGCATTTCCATTAACATGTGACTTTGTGAAGCATGCTAAATCTGGAGAAGGGCTTGCTAAGAACAATATTAGTAGAACACGAATCAAGTTAAACATCTCTAGCTACTAAGAGCGGATTCATCATGACATCGAGCTTCAGATTCGTTTCGTTTCATAATGATCATGCCAAGAAAAAGAAGAGGTTAGCTTTAACATACCTCGAGTCATCACTGCAATCTAATAATGAACTTATCACAACTAGTGCGCCAATCCTAAAACAAAGAATGCACATACAAACTCAGATGGTGCTAGTATATCACGTATATCAAATGATAATTCGATTCTAAAATGAAATGAGCAGCACCTCCTTTACTTTCTCTTAAGTGCAATACAATCAGCAACCAACAACAGCAACAAGGACTTCAATTAACTCCTTTCTAAACTCAATCCATCAAGATACATGAGTATACACCAAAACAATTCGATATACACTTCATATACGACACCTACACACCTCCTTCGTCCAAATACACCAAGTATAACAACCTCAACACAGTCTCAACATCAAATACTATCCATACAAAAAGAATTTAGCTTAAAAACACATTAATAACATGGCTCAAAACAAATTACAACTCAACATAAGCTCAAGTTCATAGTTGAGCATTCCCTCCAACTTCTTTCCCTTCAAACCTAGGATAAACATCAAATACACTCATAAATATTGAAATAAGATGAATTCTTACCTCAAGGACTCAATAACACAGTAATTCCAAGATTGGTTCACCTTGAAGTATCCTCCAAAGCTACTACAAGAAGGAGAAACAAAGCTTCAACAACACTTTGGAAACTTTTGGCACTTGATGCTCACTTTAATTTCTTAACTTCACTTGGGGGTTGATTACATATGTTGGAGAGGGTTTCTAGGAATGTTAGGGGTGTGGGGAAATGAAGAAAATAAGATATAATGAGGAGAGTATGAATTATATACTAAAAGCGCTGCCACTAACTTCAATATACGGTCTATCTTTATGGATCGTAAATAATATACGGTCCGCATAATTGGACCATAGATCGTGAATAGTGGCTCATGCCCATTGTTATCAAAATACGGTGGGGGTCAAACCGATTACACGGTCCGTATTCCATATGCTCTCCGTAAAATCCAACCGCAAATCCCAACTTTCGTCGAAAAGCATTCTCGCCGATTTATTTAACCTCTAATTCTTCCAACACATACTAAGCATGAACTTAAACCCTTGTATACTCAAGATGAGCACATCTAACCTTATAAAATGTCTAATCTTATAAAACCTCAAAGATAGTTCCGCTCTCAAAATCTATTACAACTAACTCACGAAGAAAATCAACGTACAAAAATATTAGGTGTAACATGGTAAGCACCCTCCACCTCCAACCCGAATGTTGTGGGTTCGAGTCACAACAGGAGGAAAAAAGGGAGAACTCCTGGGAGGAGGGAAAAAATGTTCTAAACAAAAAGAACTAGATCATCATATTACAAAAAAATATACCCATTCAAATTGACGACATTACTTTTGTCAACTCCTAGCAAAAGAGAATAAATTTGTAGCATGTACAAATGAGGACATCTTAAGCCTCTCAAACCAAATAGAAAATATGTCCCTCTTGTTCTTCAACTTATTTTTTAACTATTACGCGCTACATATTTATATAATTTTATTACGAAATTTAATATTCGCGTGGTTAGATTTAATCATCTTTAGATGTTGGGGAGTGGAATTCTTGGAGATAATATTACATATATCTAGAAATGAAAATGGACCGTGGGACACTCTCCGCGCATATATATATATATATATATATATATATATATATATAATTACATATAATGGGCTTATTAAGGATATAAAAGATTGTCGGTCAGATTCACTAATATAAAGGTAAGGGTAACAATCATATTTGGCGTCTACTTAGCACATTACAAAGGGCATGACCAGGGTTTTGCTTCTTCTCTCAAGGGAATGAAGAAGGCAACATATATGCAATGTTCTTACCAAATAAGCCGATAGAATTAGGAGACTTTATTTATTATGCATATACACGATGGCATGGATCATATACGATCTAATATATTTAGTGACTTGTTCATTCAAAAGGAGAACATCTACAAAGAGGGGTATTTGGATGTTCAGATGCAGTTATTAGGAGAACAAACAAATATTCTTTTTGTGTTCTATGAATAATAATAATTATGAGGGTTTTGAGGAGAGAAACAAAAAACAGATTGATGGTTTGCACCAAAAGGAACCAAAAGCATAGAAAATCTTAATTTGCAATTTCAACATCCTCATTAGAAGATTGTTATCGTGAATTTGAGTTGGTGATCACTTAAACATGTGAGCTCAAGTTTGGTCGACTAACTTTTCAAATTGAAAATTCTAGTT
Source organism: Lycium ferocissimum (assembly GCF_029784015.1). Lineage (NCBI taxonomy): Eukaryota > Viridiplantae > Streptophyta > Magnoliopsida > Solanales > Solanaceae > Lycium > Lycium ferocissimum. The sequence goes on along the minus strand of NW_026718685.1, from coordinate 9,186 downwards.
GAACCTATGTACGCATGTGTTCGATAGAATGCCCTAGGAAGAATTCCCGTCAGTAAGTATTCAGTCCAATATGTTCTTATTCATTATGGTTGTAAGTAGGAGTGCAAGAAACTTTTAAACATGTTGTTTGAAGTCTTGTATGAGTTATATGATTTTTAGAATCAATTTTCAAGAAATATATGCTTATGTGTTAAACTTTATGCTATGTGCAATTGCTTGCAAATTATATGCTTAGTTCATGTTCAGTTACCAATGTGATCACATCCAAACTCATATGGGAGAGCTAGCCAACCTCCCATTGTGTGAGTTCCACGAGGACTGGGGTGAGCTACCCACACACTCGTAGGGGCTATTGTTTGTTGGGGAGATAGGTCAACACTCCCCTGTGCGTGTTGACAGATCTTCACGTACGCAGGGCCATTATGTGAAAAATTATATTTTTTTACTCAGAAAAGTTAGTACTATTAAAAAATAACTCAGTTTTCAACCTCGGTTTTAATTATTTAAGACTCAGTTTTCCATTCAATTATCAGCTTACAACGACAGTTATTAGCTTAGTTAGTTTGCAAGAATTTATTTAATTTACACGCTTTCTTGTGAAATGTGTTTTTTCTTGTTTATTACATTCTTACACCAGAAAGTCTAGATCCACCTTTTAGGAGACTGTCTATGAGATTTTTGGGTACCCTTGGTGATACTTATTCCGTTTGGGCCTGCCAGGTCATGTCAAAGGTGTTGAATGCGCAAGTAGTGAAACCCGTGGCTTGAAGCGGATTTCTTAGGCTCAACTGATAGGCTCTATTGATTTCATTCAAGCAGTAGATTTTCCGTTCCAGACATTAATTATTTTGAACATTATTATTTTTCTCGGGAAATGCCCAGTTGACTATGTATTAGACTTCAAATTCTAAGAGGCTCATGACTGTCAGTGGGTGATGTTTCAGACGATATTTCATTGAGTTCATTATTAAGTTTTCAAACATTATTAAATAATTACTTTATAAGTTTTCTTTTTATTAAAGGCGGGTTCATATGTGACTTTCATTTAGCTAAGATTGGGTTCACACAATGGGTCGTAAGGGTTCGGTTCCAATCACGTCGCACCTTAGTTTGGGGGCGTGACAAGTTGGTATCAGAGCTCGGTTTAGGATGTCAGAGGGAGACGTGTTTAGTAAAGTCCCAAATATGACGATGTTGTGCACCATACTTATATCTGGGAGGCTGCAGGACACGATATGAAAGTTTCCCTTCTTTGATGTGGTGCGTTAGAAGTTAGAGTAAGAAGATTATTATTTCTCCTAGAAACTTAACGAATAAGTAGGCATCACGACACGATTAGAGAGAACGAGGCTCAATGACGGGCACTAGTTATTTGAGATACAATTAAGGATCAACCAGTTAATCGTCGAAATGAGAACTAGATGAAACAAATGCACTAGGAATATAGTTGTGATAACCTCAAACTTTTAGTTAAACATCAAAGACTTGTTGTAGATGAAAATAAGGTGACAATATTGTTACACCTCATACTTTTGTTCGTTGAGTTTTGTCGTAAGTTAGCCGACTTGGACTTGGAGAGTGAGATTATCTTTGAGGTTATAAGTGATTTGTCATGTTAATCCTAAGTGTACAAGTGTTTAAGATCACGTTCAGTAGGTGTTGGAAGGTTTAGAGGTTAAATGAATTGAAGAGATTACATTTCGTCGGAAGTTGAGATGTTGAACAAAATATACGGACCCTACATGTGAAGTAGGGCCCGTACTTCTGGGAATTAAGAATAAAAAATAATTTCTCCTATGCTTGATACAGTCTAAATATACAGACCGTACATGGTATGTAGGCCCGTACATGGTATGTACGACCCGTATATTTAGCCCTATATTGAGGCGGCTAACTTAAATTTTTTATCTGTTTATTTCGTAGCTTTTATTGTTGATTCATTTTTATCAAAATACAGAACCTATACACTCCTTAGACCTCTCCCCAAAGTTCTCCTACCAAGTTAGTGCAAATCTAAAGGGAATCAAGGTGATTTATACACAACGAGGCTTGTGATACTTGTTAGAGTGTTGTTGATTTTCTTATGGTTGATTTGGAGCATTCTTCGTAGTGAAATAATCTAAAGTTTGGAGTTGATCTTATGGTTTGAGGTAATATTTCAACCCTTCTTCGTGTATTTGAGTTTGAATAGGTTCTAAACAACTTGTTTGATGAAGAAATTGTGAAAGAAAGGGTGGAAATCATACTAGAGATCTTGTAATGTTATGGACTATTTTGGGATGTGTTCTTGAGTAATCTTGTGGCTGGAAATCACGGAGAGTAGCTTATGTTGTTGTTGTTGTTGCTACTATATTTTTATGAAAGAGGAGAATTGTATAGGATAGTTGGTATATTATGTATATTGGGCTGTTTTGAACTTGTTCTTGAGTTGTTCATGATTAGAATTCTTAAGGTATAGCTTGATTATGCTGTGGTTATTTTCTTGCAAGTTTTATAAAGAAGAGAAAGTTATATGGATTGTGGGTTGTTGATGTAAGCCAAGCTTGTCTCTCGATATACCGTATCCTAAGTCTTCTTGTGTTGATAGTATTTCAATTATTGTATTATTGTAGATTCAGGGATTGCGACTTGAGTTCGTGATTGCGTTCGGGTAACCGACAAGAGGTATGTAAAGGCTATGTCCCATTATTTCATTGGCATGAATCCATAACGAGAGAGTCAGACAAATCATATTAGAGAAGCGTATATCGTAGAGTCCATATATTTATAAGTGTTTCACTTCCTGTATGTTCTAGTTAGTCTTGTTAATAGAGTTCATACTTGCCTTATACCTATTCCATGTTGATAGAGGGATAGAGAGGCCATATGTATACTATTGTACATTTCTACTATATACATGATATACAAAGCTATACAGAGATATTGATGCCCGGCCTATTGGCTGGTGAGAGATTGATGCCTTGCCTATTGGCTGGTGAGAGATTGATGCCTGGCCTAACGGCTGGTGAGAGATATTGATGCCCAACCTAATGGCTGGTGATAGTACGACTGATTAGCTGGTGAGAGATACACCGAGCCCTATATATGGACGGCTAGCTATATTATTATATACTTTTGTTTTGAGTCAGGGCAGGTAAGTGCATCTCAGAGTATTCTTGACTTTCAAAGATATTATGTATATCAGTTCAACCTTAGCTTCAGCTTAAGTTATTCAGTTGCCTTACATATGTAACGACTCAGCTGGAGGGCCTTGACGGGTACCAGGTACTAGCCTACCGAGCACCTCTGGTCTGACATTCCATAATCATTACTAGGTGGACCACATGGATAGCTTGTGAATATCTCACTTAGTACGGTCATCAACCACAATGCCCATGAACATAAGCTAGCAAGTCTACTAAAATATTATACAATAATAAGAACTGATATGGTTAAGGAACATCTACTACATACATCTGTCTACGAGCCTCTAAATAAGATACATAAATCCGTAAGGATAGGACAGGTCTCTACCGCGCCCAAGTATGTGCATACAAAAGAGTAGTACCAAAAGACTGCAGCTCTAGAGCAACTGGAGCTTTTCTGAGACTCTGCCAATGAAGATCCCAAGGATCAGATCCTTCTACCTGTCTACCTGCGGGCATGAACACAGCGTCCGCAAGAAGGGACGTCAGTACGAACAATGAACTGAGCATGTAAGGTATGAATAACAACATAGCAAGAAGTATAGAGCAAAACGTGGAATAAGGAAATAACCTGTTACTGTTCGCCTCTTAGGGCGGATATCATGCATGCTTAAACTTTTCATCAAAACATTTCTCATATGTATTTAACATAATAGTGCTGCAGAACGTGCAACTCGATCCGTAAATATTTTATTTTGCTACGAAACGTGCAGCTCCAAACATGCATGCTTAACCTTTTCATAAAAACATTTCTCATATGTACGCATATATATGGGAAAAAGGGTGAGGCGTTATATACGCATAGTCACCTGATCAATTGGTATATTATGGTATCGTCCCGGATGCGGGATGCCCGGATGTAGGATATATCGGTATGGATCGGGCTGCACGTTCCGCAACAATATTAAATATATATATATATACACACACACACACACATACACATACATATAATATACATATATAATACAAGTATCATGCATGAGAGTCCAAGTAAAAGCTACTACTTTATCGGAGTAACGTAAGGTCGGTAACCTACGATTTATGTTATGGAACAATCATCATCGCGATATCTCACCTTGAAGGAACTATTATTATAAGGCGAGATCAACAATAATGAATAAAATCAAAAAAATCATAGAAATAAACTCAATAATCTCATAATAGCATCAAATCCATAAGCTTTGGGAATTCTAGAGATGGGATCATCATCATCATCATTATCATCATAGGAAACATCCATCTTTAGCATCATAAGAATCTTGAGAATCATAAACTTCTAGCCTTTTTGAGAAATAAGGACGTTATGAAAACATGTATGGAATCATAACATAGGAATCATGCCTTTAGAAAGAAAGGGACTGGCCTAAACATACCTGACTGATCTCCTACTACTTAACGCTTATTCTCCTGAACTCGTAAATCTACATTCAAGAGAAATCATACTTCCGTTAGACTTATGGTCATATACCTATCTCAAGTCTTTAAATTAAACTCCTTTAGAATCTGCCAAAATTTGGGCAACATCTCCCCAGTTTATATCCTTAGCCTGAAATCACAATTTCAACAACCAACACAACAACAACAACACCAACAACATCATCCTCAATACCAAAATATTTCATAAAACATCCCATAGGATATTTATCCAATTTCTCAACCAACAACTTTGTTAAACGATCATTTAATAGCTCTATCTCCATAATTAAACCTAAATTAATAGCAATAAGGAGAAATTTATACCTCACATCCGCTAGAACCATAATATCTTCAACATTCACCTTGAATTCGACCAAAATTTTCCATAATACGATGTTATAATCGCAACTATACGCTGTCCAAACCTAAATCCGGAGATTACACTTAATCCGCGTTGAAATTTGATATTTGGAAGTTGGGGGAAATTTTCAAAAATTTTGAGAGGTTTTGGGGGTGTTTGGATAAGAAATGAGCGGGTAAGGCCCCTTATATAATGTTCCAGAGTTTGGTCGGACCGACTCAAAAATCACTCAGCGCGATCATGCTGCCTTATGGCGCGTTCACACTGAGTTGCTGGGTTCTCCTCTGTGTGTTCACCCCACCTTCTGGATCATTCACGTAGGGTTAATTTCCTGCTCTGACAGCCCATCTTAAAATGCTCATAACGCTTGATTCGGATGTCCGATAAATGCGTGGTTTGTTGCGTTGGAAACTAGACTTCCTGAACATCATTTTAGGCTTTTGTTTTACCTCAAAACTCCTAATATACTAAAAGATTTTCTTTCTCAAAGTTAGACCAAAATTTCCCCTCATATTTTCTCCAAATCCCAACAAACTTAGTTTCCTTAATTCACTTGCCGTCCAATCCTTCCGTAGCTTATTATATGAACTTAAACCCTTATAACCATAAGATAAGCGCATATAATCTCATATATCCTTGGAGGTATCTCAAATTTCTACAATAAAACCACTAACACCTAGCGAATATCAATGTACAAAACTTACGTGGTATAACATTCCTCCCCCCTTAGGAACATTCGTCCTCGAATGTTGAGCTCTTAGGGATTCCTACGAAAATTTTACCAGAGTTTCCCTTGTAATTGTACCACTACCATCATGTCCGAGCAACCTAAAATATGCAATGTCTCACAGGGCTACAACATCATTATCTTTACTGGCCACACACTACCAAGAAATCTTTCGATGAAACGTGGTGGTGTCTCTGTATGGAGCTCTTTTGGGGGTGGAAATAGATGCGGATACCTGGACTTCATATCCTCCTCAGCTTCCCAAGTCATTTCTTCCTTATTATTATTTCTCCACAGGAACTTAACTGAAGCCACGTCCTTGGTTCTAAGTCTTCGAGCTTGCCTATCTAGAATGGCAATGGGTACTTCTTCATAGGAAAATTTCTCAATAACTTGGTCATCCACTACAGGCACAATTCTAGAAGGATCTCCTATGTACTTCCGAAGCATTGACACATGAAACACTAGGTGGACTGACTCCAGGTCTGAAGGCAGATCTAACTCATAAGCTACTTGGCCTACCTTGCGCACAACCTTGTAAGGCCCAATATACCGGGGACTAAGCTTTTCCTTCTTTCCAAATCTCATTACCCCTTTCATCAATGAAACTTTCAAGAATACCCAATCATTAACTTTGAATTCCAAGTCTCGTCGACGATTGTCCGCATAGGATTTTTGATGACTTTGAGCTATTAATAACCGATCCTGAATAAGTTTGATCTTCTCTACTGCTTGCTAGATCAAGTCTGGGCCCACTAACTTTGTCTCTCCTACTTCGAACCATCCAATTGGCGATCTACACTTCCTTCCATATAAAGCTTCATATGGGGCCATCTTGATACTGGAGTGGTAACTATTGTTGTACGCAAATTCAATAATCGGCAAATGATCATCCCAACTACCTCCAAAGTCCAACACACAGGCTCTTAGCATATCTTCAAGGGTCTGGATAGTGCGCTCAGCCTGCCCATCAGTCTGTGGATGAAATGTCGTGCTAAGTCTCACTTGTGTTCCCAAACCTTCTTAGAAGGACCTCCAAAAATTAGCTGTAAATTGTTCTCCTTTATTAGTAATAATGGCTACTAGAACACCATGAAGTCGCACTATATCAGTAATAATGGATACTGGAACACTATGAAGTCGCACTATCTCTTTATGCTACACCTCGGAAAATTTTCCGTTGATGCATAGTGAATAGGCTAACGAAGAGCACGAAGTATTCGGTATTTCAGTAAGTAAGGAATGACATTTGATGACCCTAATTAAGATTTCAAAGACATTCAATGTTAGACGAGAAAGCTTGCCAAGAGAAGACAAGGCATATGATATGTGTTGGAAAGGATTTACAAGTAACAAGTTAATGATGATGTCACGACCCAACTAGGGCCATGAAGAGCACCCGGGGCTAACCACCGAGCACCACTCATTCTATTACTCATCCTGCGTTCATTTATATTCCTTATGCTCATAATCATAGAAAGCTATTTTCATTTGAACATATTCACCTTATATACATGAGCCCTTTCGGCTATCAAAATAATATATATACATACTATGAGAAACTGTGAGACCATACTACCCACAACTACGCATCTACGAGCCTCTACTAGAGTGCTAGACATAGGGACGGGACAGGACCCCGTCGTGCCCAAAATATATATACACAAAAGAATCAGTCAATGGCAGCTCCGGAACAATAGAGTGCTCTCAGTCAGCTAATAGCTCCTACGAGTCTAGATCACCTCCTCGTCTACTCCGTGGACACAACAACAACACCAAAGAAAACGGACGTCAAGACGAAATCATTGTATTGAGTAGGTAAGGCATCAACAACAATAATAAATAGGAAGCATCAAATGAGGAGCAATCTGTAACTGACTGTCAATTATAAAAAAAATAATGCATGCTGGCTTACTTCATAATCATCATTATCATCATCATCATGTACGCATATATGTATAAACTACCCGACCATATAGGTACGGTGTGATAATCATTAGCATTAGCCTGCGTCCAGGCCTCCCGCGTCCTGGGTACCATCTCATGCCGCCCACTAGTGGTGTCTGCCCATGCCATCTAGACATGGTGTATACGCTGCCCGCCTTAGCGGTGTCTGGCCGGCCATATAGGCACAGTGTAACATCATCATCATATACTCATCATAATGTACTTCATCATAATGCATGCATGGAAACTCAAGGACAACTACACTTTATCGGGGTGACATAAGGTCATAAATCCCCGATTCCATTATGGAGCATTCATTAACATTCTGCCTCACCTTGAAGGAATTAGCATATAAGGTGAGTGTATATAATAAACAACATTAATGGATTATAGATAGCATTATTAGCTTTATAGGAACATTATATCATGGACTCTAGAATCTTTAGACTTAAGCTTATCATCGTCATTATCGTGCTCATAAAGTATTTCTTATGTCATATGGCTATTCATGAACATAGACTCTTAGTTTTCCTGAAGATAAGAGATTCATGAAGAAGGAGGAGAAATCATGCCATAGGATTCATGACTTAGAAAGAAAGGACTAGCCTCACATACCTTTTCCTTTAGCTATTCTATCACTTGCTCGTTCTTCTTCGATACTCGCGTTTCTTCCTTCAAGAGAATTCGTATCGACATTAGCTAAACAATTATAAAGACGTTCTTACTAAAGCTAGAGAAACTTGGGCAGCATTTCCTTTGTTTATACAAATTCCTCCATATTCCATATCAACTCCGAACATTCGTAACAACAATCACAGTATCTGTCACGACCCGTCTAGGGGCCGTGACGAGTACCCGATACTTGTACCGGACACCCCTTGCCTATCATATTACCTTTGCTACTAAGTGGGCCATATGAACTGTACCATATTTTTTTTCGACATATACATTGGTAACATAGTAATATAACATAGATTAGCAAGCTTTGAAGACACTATACAAACAAGGACAATCGAACGCAAAACATTTGCGTGCATAGCCGTCTATCGAGCCTCTAACATAGTATACATATACATAGGAAGGGCCGAGTAATCTTGTCGTGCCCGAATACCTATACAAGAGTAGTACCAAAAGACCGTGGCTCGGAGCAATTGAGCGCCGTCAAGCACGGCCGGTATAGCTCTTACGATCAAACCCGCTGTTCGGTGACTGCCGCGGCATGAAACGCAAGCGTCCACAAGAAGGGACGTCGGTAAATAATGCACCAAGTATGTAAGGCATAGAGGTAAACAATACAAATATAAACATAAGTAAGGATCACCAAGTCATAGGTCCAGGAGATATACAGTGAAGTAAGAAAACAACTTTTGTGCGTAGGAAGGCCTTTCCAGGCCGGATACTGCGCGTGCTTATCTTAGGACGATATCTCTTATCATAGTCATAGAAAATAGAGAGCGTATTATGACATACCTTATCATATAATATCATGTCGTACTATATCATAGGAGATCATATCATATTATATCGCGTCATGTCGTAACATAGCG